>NW_009939605.1:19305-36272 GCF_000696875.1 Nestor notabilis | reverse complement strand
CATTCTTTGTCACTGTTTCCCCCTGCGTCTGGTAAAGGACGGAGATTCTCCTCAGCCCTCCTTTTGTTGGTAATGTATCTATAGAAACAATTTTTATTGTCTTTTTCAGCAGCAGCCAGTTTCAGTTTTAGTTGAACTTTGGCCTTTCTAGTTTTCTCCCTGCATAACCTCACAACATCCTTGTAGTCCTTTGGAGATGCCTGTTCCTTCTTCCAAAGGTTATAATCTCTCTTTTTGTACCAATTCCCAGCCAAAGTTCTCTGTTCAGCCAGGCTGGTCTTCTCCACCAGCTTGTCTTTCAGGGCATGTTGACAGGCTGCTCCTGCACCTTGATGACCTACTTCTTGTAGAACGTTCAGCCTTCCTGGACTCCTTTGCCCATATTGCAATGTTAAATCTCAACGCAACATACAAACACAAAGCCCGTGGCATCAAGGTGAAAAAGGAATTGTAGCAGGTGTATTGAAATGAAGGCAAAGGTGACATGAACCCGTTTGCTAAGCAACAATACGAGTCACACACACACTCTAGGCTCAGATTAGGGCTCTGCTGCACGCAAACATTTACCTCTGCTACACGAGATACCAAATTTGGACTAGCGATAAAACTCTTCTGAGTAAGTTCTCACTCATGAACAGAAGTTGAAACATCTATCTTGAAAGTCATCAACTATCTCAAAAAGAAAGATCTATTTATAACAAATCACTCTTTCAGGAATGGGAGAGGACAATATGTTATCCGTTCTGTTAAGATAAACACTAAATAGCACCACCTAGGCCAGACCCCTGCCAGTCCACCTACAGCTGCTGTTCAGCAGCAGTCACATCATCTCTGGAGGAGCATCCACTGGACAAGCAAGTACTAACTGGAGGAAGAAAGCTTCCTTCTCTTCACTGCATTAGCAATTAATATGTCTTTTTCTCCCTATTTGGGCAATTGTAAAAGACATGAGGAACACAGAAATATCATAGGCTATGCAGTTTGGAAAATCTGCCAGTTTACTCTGTTATATCAAAGAATTGTGGGATTCCTGTTCAAAGAATTCAAAATTCTGGGGAGTTAAAAGTAAGCTCAGGAAACAAAGACTGAACATGTAATTTAGCTAAAAATGTGAAAAACATGATCTATGAATACTTTGCAAGGCATAAGCCTTAACATCAGAAATGAGTAATTTGTATCACACATAGAGAACAACAACTGTGAAGATGCATCAACATCATCTTGAAAATATGCCACAACTGATCTCTGTTAACCTTACAAAGACCCACACACCCGAGACATTAATTTTCTGCATTTGAACGAAGGATAGAAATGGGTGTTTTTCAGGTCAGTCGTGGTAAATGAAATGAAATCTGGGAAGATTACTCTCTGGGAATAATGACACCAGGTGTTCTATTATAAACAGTATCAAAAAGTATTGTAATATCCAACCTGCCATTGTGAGTTGACATCATAAAATAGTCTGTGCTCAAATACCCCATTTCTTTGTGGATCCCTCTCAAAAAATGATCACATTCTAAACAAATATGAAAACCTAAAATGTCTAAATGGTGCATTTAGTACAAATGGATAAAAACTTTTCCATGTATTCTCAGTTTTATTTTTTCATGGTTCACAGCATTCATTTGAAAGACAAATTGTAAAAGGTCAGAAAGAATACAACTGAATGCAAAACAAACCAAGTCCAAGAAGCTGGCGTTCCAGAGTACAGGCAAAAGGCAGCCCTCATTTCCAAGATAAACCAAGACCATTTTACTGCATTACTCTTTTTCAGAGAAAATAACAAGCAAGGAAATGAGAAGTGAGGAGAGAAATGCAGAACTGCAAAAGAGAAGTAAATAAAGTGGGATGGAAAAGGAGTTTACTACTCACTCTCCAGAAGCTAAGAGATGTTACAGGGAAACCCTAATATCCCTGTAACCACCCAGCAAGAACCTCTCCTTTCAAAGGATTCCATTAAAGGTTGCATTATGTTTTACCTGACTCAATCGTGCAACTTAGAGTATGCAGCTTTCATATGGCTGCTATACAATTCCTACACAGGCCTCAAAATATCTCTGTATCTGTTTATTTTTAAATCTTGCTATATTAAAACAAATGCTGATATTTGAGGAGAAAAACCTGCTGTGACTGAGTTAGTGACTTCTGAACCCTAGGAAATGGCAGTGTAGCTGTGAATGAGAAGTCTGGAAGTGAGTGTAACAGCAGCAGCATTGACCCAACCAAAGCTGTGTCCCACATGCTTTTCAGAGCACGACTTATCCAAGTAAGCAAGGGCTTTTAGGAACAAGCTTATGTACATACATTTTGGCTTATAGCACTGTGGTTGGGGAAGTGATCCAACAAACTTGAGGCATAAGGAGTGGAAATCAGTGTTGCTGTACAAGGAGCATTTGCAGTTATTATTTTCCCATCCTTCCTTGGATGGGAAACATTGATACATGTAAAATCAGCTTCCAAACTATACATGAAACGCCTAAATGCAAACTTTACCCTGTCTTTCCCAACACAATGCAAGTAATAGCCAATTCATCCAGGGTAAGGCTCAGCCTCCCCAATCGTGCTGGACAATGTGTTTTTCCATTTTCCCACTCTTTTCCCTGTGCAGAAAGGAAAGGCTTTCTATTCCTATTCACATTTGTCTTTCCTCTTTCTATCCCCATGACTCCTGTATCTTTTTCACCCCTAAAGAAGTGATGTTATGTGCAAATAAGACTGGTTACATCAAGCCTTTAAATACTGTGAAAATGAAGTCTTAAAACGGCTGTATGTCACCTGTCATACTCAACACCCCACCCCCCTCTTTTACCACATTTTACCTAGAGTTGACTCTTCAGCTCTTTTTTTTTTTAAACCTGTCATTTAACACAGTAAATATTTTGGTAAGACTTTTACAGCAATAGCCTCTTTTTTCTGCTGAAAAAATAAAAGTAATTAGTGTGATGGAGAGTTTCCTGCTTAATTGCTGCTGTATAGAGTGGAAACTTCAAGCAGAATTATGACTTATCAAAATCATGAAACAAACGACAGAATTATAGCTTCGTGTAGAAGTCTCTAATCCTAAATCAGAGGTTATCTATCTGGGGATATTTTGTAGACATAGTGTTTCTTCAATACCTCCCAGAAAAATAATTTCCTAAGTATGAACTCAGTGCTTATTCCAGCACAAGATGCTGTATTTAGCTGAATTTTTTCAATTCAAAATATCAAAACCTCAACTGTGAAACAGTTTTTATCTGGGAGAAATAAGAGACAAAGGGACAAAAAGATAAGAAGGTACGCTGCAGTAAACAGAGTTTTAAAAGGCAGGAAAAAACAGGAGAGACAAAAGCAGCACAAAATGCAACACAAGAGAAAGGGAAGGAAAAAACAAAGCCAGCATAACACTACCTCTTCCAAAATGCAGATACATCAACAGCGTATACATAACAAATATCCTGTCATTAAAGAGAGAGAAGGTATGAGCCAAACCACCAATTCACGTATCACGATGCATAAAGGCAATTACTAAAATCTACCATGCAACAAAATATAGAATAATTGAGGGAAATAAGAACAGGAAAGTAGTTCTACTCTGTGTAACTTAAGTAAGTTACTTGTTCAAGTCAGTCCACATCTCCCCAGCAGAGCTCAGCCATGGGAACTGGAAACCAGTGAGCTGCTTGCAACTGCCAGATGCTCCCACAGTAAAGATGAGTTTGTTTTAGCAAAGTCATATGGGAGAACTAAGAAGAAATAAGAAAAGGTACTTCCTTTGCCTCTCAACTGGCACAGTTATCTGGTAGAAAACAACCAACCAACCAAACCAAACCCTCCCCACACCAAAAAGTGAAGCTTCATGGGTATAAACACAAGGCAAAAATTACTCCACAGCTGTCCAAGGGAAGGGGTTGTTTTCATCCAAATTAACTGAGGCCAGCCAGGTTAGCATATACAAACACACACGAGCAGCAGTGCCAAATGCATCTCACAAGAGGAATTTACAAAGGAAAGTTTCCTCATGCTAATGAGCTGTGGCCAGCCCAAACATGTCCAGTGTTACATAGGACTGTCCTGCAACATTTTGGTGAAAAGGAGGTAAGACAGTGGACTGGCTTTTGGGTTCACTCTTACTGTGTTCTGGCAAGTTGTCTGAAATAATAAATTCTCTTGTTTTAACAGAATTTTTAAGGTATGGATTGAACAGCGCTTTTACACTGAGATCTTCCAGCTTTAAAACTTCATGATCATTTTCCCCATTTTTAATTGAAGCGTGTTGAGATCCACATACACCATCTTCCATCATTTCTATGCATTGGATTTCCTTCACTGGTATTAAGGCTGAATGCATTTGACTTCTGGTATCTTCATCAGTAATTATATAAGGCATGGATGGTGAAAAACATTTAGCAACTTCATTTTCTTTATTATACAGTATCTTTTTATCTCTATTAATCATGCCTTTTGTATTAGTATCAGTACATGTAGAAACACGGTTTTCACAGTTCATTAGTAGCGATCCTTCCTGACTGTCTTCAGGAAAACAATGTTCCAAAACACTTACGTCTTCAAAGTCTATGGTTTTAGCCTCAGTTGTTACTCCCTTCAAAAATGAATTATTCTGTCAGGACAAAGAGATAAATTGGAAAGTTATATAAGGGCAGATCATGTATTAGTTTGGTTTTTTAGTACATAAAATATTGCCATTTGAGCTCTGCTTGACTCAATTTTGAAAGTGCATTAATAAAAGAGTTCATGTGCATTTCAGCTGGGATGTAGTTATTTGTGAATAAGTCCTAAAAATGACAATGTTATCCTGTCCATTCACTAAACACTTTCATATTACGTTTTCTGTGCTCAATAAAATAAGGAGTTTCAAATGAAGGCTCAGAAGTAGGCTTGGGCTGTTTCTGTCTTTTCCAGTCTAACCATCTATTTTTAAAACAGAAGTTTAAAGCCCATTCTCCATAGATTACACTTTCTATGTAGACCTCATCAACTTCATTCAAATAAACATCAAAACTTAATTTAGGAATAAATATCCAACAATAAATAAGACAGAAATGTTTGTACTGTAATATACCAAATCTTATCATATTACCCTGTATTTTTTGTGGAAAAGGGAGGAGGTACCCTGGTGTGGGAATCTGACTAGGTAGACTCAATAACCTGAGCAAATTTAATTGACTTATTTATTAAATCATGTCCACTGATCACTTCATAACTTCAAAATATTATTTCTCATTGTCATGTAAGAATTATGTGAATTTACTTTATAAAGAGGCATCTGTTCTATTTGAAATTCAGTTAAGAGCATTTCATACTTAGAAGAATGAAACTCAACAGGATTTTTTTTAGTCATAAAAAGTCAAAGAAGGACTTCTCTCCACTTGAACCCTTTTTAATACATGAAATTGCAATAATTACCATAGATGCATCAAGAGGCCATTCCACTGCAATGCTCTCTGCAGGATTGGGTATATCAGGCCAGCAAGCCTTTTTAAACCTATCATTGAGAAACAAAGATTAATCAAATGACGAAAGAAATTGATTATTAAAAATAAAACTAACAAATCTCCAGAAATCCCAGACACTACTAAAATGTCAAACTTTCACAAAGGAAGTCTTCCCTATATTAACACAATCTTTTCTTTTTCACTGTAAGAGTTTTCCCTCATATTAGTTTCTATTACAAAAGATATTAGCAAGTAAAACTTTTGGGTCACAGAGACATGGCACAAAAACTACTAATGCACAAAGGTAATTTTATTTTATTATATAGTAGATCAAATATTACCATGCCAAAACAAGGCTGTATACAAAACCTGTTGTGATTACATTTCAGCATAGTTCTTTAGTGAAAAGGCAATTCAGGTCAGCTTTGCTCTAGGAAAGTGTCCCCAGCATTACACCATATTAGAGCTACTCTGAGTTCTTATGTTAACAGCAGATAAATGACACTGACACTGTAGCTTATAGTTGTTTGATGGAGTAGTAAACAGGAAAGAAATTAATCACTCGTTGACTCTGGCTGTATGTGTAAGTGAATGAGAACCAGTAAATATACACATACACAAGAATATAAACACTCAGCTACATCTCAAATTATTCTCCAGAATCAAAACATAGTTTCTTACTACTGTAAAAATTCAGAATACACAACACAGTTGAATATGTAAAAGAGCTGGAAGTTATGCTTACTATTTCAGCTATGCTTATTACCTGATGTTTTGCATGGCCACAGTCCATGGTTCCAGTATCTTAGAACACCCCAAAATAGTTTAGATTTTTAACCTTCTTATTAAGCTTCATCCAAACAACTCAGTTACTTTTCATGCTAAAGAAAAGCACATCTTACAATGTTAACAAATCCTGTTATAGCACCCCATGCTCTTAGGAAGCAATTTAAAATCTGGCATGGGACACCCGTTATAGTATATTAAAGGATTATGAATCATGTATAGATAGGGATCCATAGCAGTGTATCAAGCATTCAAATGTTTGATTTCAGGTGATGTAATTTCTAGTTTCTTCATGACTTCTTTACAGTTCAGTAACAAAACTAACAAAAGTAATATTAATGTAGCTAAGATAAGCAACAGAGGTTATGTGACGTGTTCTACTGGTGTACTAGTAGATGTAGTATTATGACCTCCTGGAAAACCCTATTTTGGTGTTATTAACTCTTCACTAACTGGTTTAAAGTATGCTCCCCTCACCTGATTGACAATGGAACTGCAAATGGCATATAGCATTTTCCACAAATTGATACAGGTGATACATAAATCTGCTTCTCCTACTTCTTTTTTTCTGATTTACTGCACTTTCTAAAATTGATATTTATTTTTGGAGTACAACACATTAACTGCAGTTACAAGATAACCTGTATGCTTATTTATTTGTTACTCCAATTGTTTGCTTTCTTAATTTGACATTGGTTTGGAACCCAACAAGAGCATTTATAAGAGAGATAAAAATTTCCCTTTTACAAGTTAAAATTAACTGACTGCATTCAGTTTTAGAAGGTAGAAAATGTACTCACGCATGTTTTTTCAAAATGCATGCTATCCAAAGGCCTAACAGAACCAACATGCTTAGTCCAACAGGCAGAGCAATGAAAATAACGTCTTCCTTATCTATAAAGCAGAGGGAAAAAAAAAAAAAACAACACCACAGATGTTTATAATTTCTTCAAGTATTGCCTTAAGACAGCTAGTGTTCAACATCCAAGACATCTAATTACACAGTTCTAAAATGCCACATCGAAACTAGCCAAAGTTATTCAGAATACTGTACGGTACTCAGTGCACGATGTGTCAAAAGATATTTTTAATCCAACCTGTCACAGCTACTGAACCAGAAAAGCAGCTCATAATGAGACTTCCCAGGATATCTCAGGAACAGATATCTTGAATTTTAAAATTCCCTTCATTTAACAGAATCACACAATAATTCAGATTGGAGGGGATATCTGTCGGTCCCCTCATCCAACTTTGAAATCAGAATCAGGTTGCTTAGGGTCATACTAAGCAAAACTTTGAAAGTCACCTAGAATGAAGAGCATACACCTCTCTGGGTACCTGTTGTTTTAGAATCACCTTAAACTGCCATATAGTGCCACTCCTACCCATTACGACAAAATAAATAGTAAATCCAATGCAGTAGATGATAGGTTTTAAATACACAAAAAACAGTGCACAAATTTCTAAGCTGGCTTCCAAGTACCCACTAGAGGTAGATACTGACAGCAGCAATGAAGACCAGACCTCAGCATACTCTACCTTACTTTGCATTTGACCAGGAAACTAGCAGATGACTTTACAGACAAAAAATAAATCAGCTTTGAGTCCCATAGCAAGTTTAAAGGTAGTTCGTGCTCTTTTTTACGTTTCAGTTTGGCCACCACCATGAAAATTTATGTAGGTATTGAAAGAATTCTTCCAGGAGAAGCGAGGAACTGTCTGAACTTCTAACCCACAGCAGTCATACTGACCTCCATGGTAAAATCTGGCTAGAACAATTAAGAGATTATCTCCCCACACCCAATAGCCACAAGCTGTGGCCTTACTACTTAAGCTTCTATAGCAGAAGAAATGAAAAGCAATGCCCGGCTATTCTAAATCTAGTATCTCAAATGGAAATGTCTGCTTTTTAATAAACTGTTAGGCATGCCGTCACATAACTGACAGCATGACAGCTCCCACAAACATCCATAGTATTTCACAGCTTTACTGAAAACAAGATTTTGTGGTTTGATTTCTAGTCTTGAGGTTTTATTCTGTGAGATATCAGTGAAACTGAGTTAAATTCAGCTACTGTTGGTAATTCTTCCTTGTTTTGCTAAACAGTAATAAAATAAATAAAAAAGAAAAAGAAATTAACAAATGCCTAAACAAAAATGTTCTGTATTTCCTACTCCCAAACCTGTTTTTAAAATAGTAGTAACTAACCAGGAATATTACTTACTGAATTTCAAAGTCTTGAAGGTTTTTGGCTCCCCACTGGTTCCACCAGCTTCATTGCTTGCCATGATATAGACAGTATATTGTGTATTAGGCTGTAAGGACTTCAGTCTGTATTGCAGAACATCAGCGTTCACTGTGTCATCTTTTTAGGGGAAGATTTATGTCAAAAAACACAAAAAACAGTATTGTAGCAGGGAACCATACGCTTATTTAGCATCTTTTACAATGATAGAGAGTATTTTAAAGACAACTTGAAATAGAAAGCAACCTTATCAGTCCTTTGAGAGACAAAAATTGCTAAACAATGCTTATCAAAGCTACCTAAAAGTTTTGAGAAAAAATAATAAACCATATGTATTTATTTTTAAAAGTAAATACACATTTTTTGCTGATATTAAAGATAGGCAAAGTGTGGTTTCCTGTAGTTTATTTTCTCATTAAAAACAGTGCTTTGAGATCTTTATTTCCTGGAACCTAAGCTCAGAAATTAAAAACTTAAAATAGTTTCTGCAGCTCATTAAATTTAACTGCATTTCTAGGATATGTATTCAGACACTGATCATCCAAAAGAATGCAATCTATCAGCACTGGGTTATCACCCCAAAAATGTCAGAGGAAAACCAAAATCAACAGGAATCTTTTTCCAAGTTTCAAAAGCTTTTCTGAATAGAACTCAACACTTTCAATACCTTCCGCATTACTGGAATTAGCATGATGTGCTTCACTTTTCAATTCTTTTAATCAGGGCATGTATCATAACATTCTATGTGTACAAACAGTATTAAACGCATGTTCCTTTTATGAAATATAAGTCACTGAAGTTCTATTCTATCAAAAAGATGCCAAAAAGACATCAGAGAGACCTCAAAAAACACCAGTGCAGTAAGGTTTTACCATTTAAATTTAAGCCCCTTGAGTCGCTATTTAAAACTAAATTCCTAAAGGAACTAATCTGTACCCCTAAAATGGGCACAGTCTGCTTTACTAAGCAGAAGTAATACAGATATACATGGCTTCATAACATGAGGCTGCATGTCTTAAGGATGATCCTTAACAGAGCAGTAAACATTAAATTACTCAGAAGCCAACAATGGTAGGAAAAGTTGCATGTAGAGGACTGAATCTGACAAATAATGAGCTTCCTCTTCCTAATTTAAAATTTACCAAGAATTTGGTAAATTGCACTGGCTCCAAACTGGGAATCCAGAAGCAACTGAAGACATCAGAACACTTGTAAGTTTTAAATCTTTTTAAAAAAAAAAAAAAAATATGTTAGGTGTCTGCTAACAGTGACATCTAAGACAGAGGAGGAAAATGAACCATTTCTGAAGCACTGAATGATCCAACAGCATTCTTCATAAACTATACAGGAAGAACAAATTTAGGCCACCAAACGTCTGTCATAAAAGATTCTGATGAGATTTAGGCTAGAGAATTTCTGAATAGATAGGAATATACTGACACCTTGCATGGATACTATGCCTGAGGTCAGAGATTAAGAATATGCTCAAAAAGTTATGCTATCAGCTTCCAGAGTAGAAAAGCAATATCAAGCATAGAAAATCAAGCACATTTGAAAACATTAATCTAAAAACTGTGTCCAAAGAAACTATTTCTTGGCAGCATATTTTAGCTTCTTGACTATCATTTGCTGTTTTGCTTTTATTATAAAACTGACTGTAAAAAACACTGTTACTAGAAAATTTCCACCATACTCTTCCAGAAACTGTGAGCTTGAGAAAGACATCCTTCCAAGGACATTCATGGAACTTATAAATTCACTGAACCCTTACGAGGTTCAAATTCATGAATCTGCACAGGATCTATAACTCCCCAATGTATTTTAGCTCCATTTTGCTCCTCTACTTCTGTCATTAGTTTTTCCATTAGCTTCAGAGGTGTGTCATGATGGAAGAGAGATCTGAAGATGGAGGGAGACTAGTACTTAAGCAAAAGGTAAAAACAGCAAGTATCTGACAAATAATACTCTCCAATTTGGCATACTCCTGAAAATTTGATTTATTTTTTTTTTAAACTATTAACAGATAATCTGCAAAAAGCCTCTCATTTTCCATCCTGCTCTGGAAATGGAGGAATGATACTGTTGCCATACACTGACTAATTTATCGCATGGACATCTATCAGATTTGAATCTGAGCAGCAGAAAGGACAATGTGGCCAACAGTCATGGCCATAGTACCATGGACAGTACAACACTAACAGTAAGAAAGATAGAGAGCAAGCAGTGCTGTGCAAAATAAATTCAGAACAAAGAAACTGAGCAAGAACACAACATGTGTAGGCAGTATTAAAGCTGGGACTATGCACTAGAATATTCATTACAACTAAACCTTAAAAAAAAAAAAAAAAAGCCTTTATGTAAGCCACATTTTAATACTAGTATTTACAGACATATTTATAACATACAATAAGAAAGTGTGCTAATAACTATGGAAATAGCTATCTTCAGACAGCAGATTGTCATAGCCCTGTTGAAAGAATTGCTGTTTAACATATACTTACTCAATTCTTTTCCACCTTCAGGTTTATAAAATATTGTATAGTTACTGATAAACCCATTTCTTTTATCCTTTGAAATCTCCTTCCATTTTATTGTAACTTCATTTTTCCCTGGAATGCCTGTGTCAGCCACAGGTCCTTCTGATGGCTCTACACAGAAGCATTATAGAGTTAAAAAAAAGGTAGTAGAATAGTCTAAGTACCAGTGTTACCCATCCGTGTTACCTCACACATACCAGTAAAATTAGCAGCAAGACACGTATAAGTAAATGTGTCATCTTCACGGTCTGATACAGCCCTTAACTTTTTCACCCCCTTTAATGTGTGATTTTTTCCTGATAATACTTCCTTTCATCTATCCTAGCATTTACATAGTTCTCAGTGTTACTGCATCTGTATACCTTGAGATCATTAAAAGGCTCTATCCTTACATCACCGATTGATCACGAGGTAAAACATCCTTATGCACTCAGGGGGAACTCAGGTGCAAGGTCACCATGTATGCAGAATGTTTCTGGCTGAGCTGAGATTCAGCTGGGGCCTTCAGTACCCCCCAGTCTTTTCCCATTACATTAGACAAAGTCTACTTACACAGTACAACTTCACATGCATTGCTTGTCCTGAACCCAGGACAGAAGTTACTGTACATAACACTTCAAAGCAAGAGCTCTCAGTGCTTCAGTTTTAAAACAAATATGTTCCTTCCCATTCTCTGACAACCTTTAGTATTGTCACACCTCTCTAGAAACAGGAAAGCACTTGAAAGAAAGTTCTGATTGTGCTAGTAAGTATTACTCAAACATACAATACTCTATCACCTCCTCCTTGTAATTAATGCTGTTTAGTGGTGCTTTGTATTATGTGTGCATGCGCACTTACATAGACCTATATATGCATATACAAAGAAATGTACATTTTCACCTTAAATCTTAAAACTACATTCTTACAGTTGGCTGTATGAATCACCGAATTCACATGAAATTTTATGAATAAAGAAACCTTCCCCATACACAGAGTATCATTCACGGTTTCTACCCAAACTGCAAATATCATGGCTTTTTGTCAAGTTTTATGTGCAGGACTGTAAATGTTTTGTTACATTATAAATTTTTTCTAAAAAAGAAAGTTTTTCAAAACATCATTTTTAACATGAGTAGAAAACTTCCTCATACGTTAGAACTGATAAATGGAGCCAAGCATTAAAATCAAGTCTAATTTTATACTTAAATAAACTGTCATATTTAAGAGATAGCCACTTTAAAATGTCTGTGGCTATATTCTTTTCAAGTGCTTTGTATACAGTACACAAACTTTACAAGAAATTAGTGGATTCAAGCGGCAGTGTGTATCACAAGATATACATGTGTTTTACTGAACAATTCAGTAGCTGATCTATGAACAGAAATAAGGAAGCCTGAATCCTGGGGGGTTTTCAGTATCTGTGTCTCTCCTTCGGTAATACCAGTTTCAAGTTACTCAAAGACAATACACCCTGAGAGACAGACTACAACACACATTTCACAACGTTACTAGTTTAAAATACGTACTTTTCTCTTGAATGTAAGTTTGTATGGAATATGGAGCTGCTACTTTATTTCCATAGAGAGGATACACTGAGATGTTGTAGCATACAAATGGTTTAAAGTTTTCTGTAAAGGAAAAGAAGAAGTGTTGAAATACAATTCTCTATGTAAGATTAACACAATGAATGGAGTAAATTACAGCGCGGTTCTAAATACACTGTTACAGACTTCTATTTTCCTTCAACATTTTAGCAAGCATGATACATATTTATTGCCTCAAATGCTCATTACTGTCCTTAACACAATGAATTTCATTTAGTAGTATTCATAACAGCACTTGGTTTCTGACTCGTTTTTCAATTAGAAATTTGAATGAGTAATTATACTTCAGTGTTATTCAGCTTCTCTACAGGAAGCAACTTACTAATCTCATAACAGTCTAAGGTTTTGGATGGTTTTTATTTTCAAATAATAAGTACAAAATGATACTTCCAGAAGTATTTTTAATTTCACATATCTTTAAGTTAACTGCTCTGCACAAGCAAGTTTTGTCTCATGCATCAAACAGCTTAAAAGGCACAATGGAGCCCCAGCTCTTAACTCTACGCTGATGTTCCAGTTATGCCAGCTGCAGATCTGCCTCTAAGCAGCTTGACTCAAAGGTACAATTGTACAAGATAAATGTCTGCTGTATAATTTTATACGTTTCAAGACACAGTTTGACCTTCTGGAAATGAAGTTTTGAACTCTGAACGATCCAGCAGCCAAGTAACCAACAGGGTGAAACCCTACTTACAAGAAACTCTGATCAGCTCTGACAGAATACAGCTGTAGCTTTATACTCCATGGGATGAAATCTAGTGTAAAGGGTTTCCTAAACTGTTTGTCCTCAAGCTCTGCAGCTTGTTCAGTGAGAATATAGCTATCAACAGATGCCTGTATTTTATCAGTTCTCTGCTGCTTTTTCAGTTCCTGACACCTATTACTGCCCAGCAGGAGCTATGATGGTCCACATATCATGGTTTAAAAAATTCTACAAAAGAATGCCAGAAATAGGCCTCATTAAGAGTAAGTGTGAATTTGTCTTGAAATTTCTAATGTGACTTGTGCTTAGGGTAAGCAAAGGTCTAATAACACTGAGGAGGAAAGTTGCAGGTTTTATGTATTGAGAGCAGCTATAAACAGCCTTTACTCCTCAGAGTAAATTGCTGAACTGCACAATTTTCAGCATATGACTCGACTCGCCCATCTCTGTTCAATGTGTAATTAACTGTTCTTGAATTCTACTTCAAGTGAATTTTTGTCTGATTTGTTTTACTGTAGCATAGAAACAGTATTTAAATCACTGTTGTCTAAGCCTGTAAGACGAATTTCATGGGCAAGCTAATTACACTCATCACTAATGAACCAAGTGTTCCTTTTCACTTTAGAAAATGCAGGGTGCTTATTTTCTGAAAACTTTGAAAACACCATCTTGCATACTGCATGAAAATTTAAGAGAGTTAAAATTGCCATAAATTATATGCAAAGATTTCAATAAAGTGTGTAGTGATACTGTTATTTTTTAAAATGGTCTTTGGAAAGTTAGATGAGTTCATCCTTGCTTGTTCTTTCTGGTCTACCCATAGATAAATACACATAAATACATATCTATCAGTACATTATTAACAACTGCAACTGATAACTGAACGTACTTTTGTTAGTTTTCCAGTTTGTAGAATTTGATACATATTGCCATGATCTACCAAAAGGATCTGTTTCCAGTTCCTCATACCACTCAACTACATATTTGGTTACTTCTGTTTCGAAGGCTACCCATTCCACAACCACTTCTTCATTTGTCGTAAAGGTCCTCACTGTTTCGATAACCTGAGAAGCTAAAAGTTTAACAGAAAATGTCATCAGTTCTATTTATTTTCATAAAAACTGCAGCAAGAAAATTACTCACAGCAATCTGAGATTACTCCTTCAGAAGAGTATGGGACTTAGTCAAGGGTTTTTTAAAAAAATATTTTCAAGTTACTTTATACCTGTGTTCACGTGAGGTACTCAAAATACTTTAAAAAAAGCATGTAAGAATTGTTACAATGAAAAGGGGAAGGGGAAATTGAAGAGATGATACTCAAGGAGATTTACACATACAGAAGGAGGTTTACACATGCAGAATCAAAGACCAGTCTTTCTTCTAGGATCTGAATTTCACAGATTGTAAAGTTTTACAAACCAATTTTAGAGGTAGTGCTGATAAGCAAGCTTTGATTGAGATTACAAAGGCAATAGCAAAACAGTAAATTAAGTCAGCAAGGTCATGAATGACAGTGAAGCAAAAATGAACCATCAACCTGCAGAACAGGGTAATGAAAGTCTGAGTGAAAACCCAACCTGGCAAAGAAGACTTGGTGAAGCAGAAGGAAAAGAGATGTATGTTAGAGGAAAAAAGGCATGTCACAGCACAGAGAAATCCGGAAAACATTTCTTGTGGAATACGTAAGTGTATAAAGATGTAGCCAGCCAACTCCATGACAAGATGACTTCACATCTACATATCCAGTTTTCTGATTAGAAGTGAAATTTGACTGAGCAGTTCCTGGGGAACACTTGCATTCATTTCATGAACAACTGATGTGTGAGAAGGGTAGGAGAACCTCTCTTTTGGATCGTGGGTAGGCAGAAGGATGTTGCAATACAAGGCTTACAGAGATAACCAGAATTAGACGTAAGAGCCAAAGAACACAACTGTTGTGCTAGAGCAGACCAGCTTCCAGACCCTGGCAGTAGGTGGGATGGGATACTTGCGGAATGCACAGGAAATGAGAATTAATGGAGTGTTTCTTTCTCTACTTCCACTGTATTAAACACATTAAATGTATTAAACACATTTTTGAATGATGTTGTTAAATGCTCTGCAATAACGCCCTGTGGTAACCAATTTTATGACCTAGTAGAGGGATGAGACAGAACTAGGTAGGACTCTATAAGTTTATTTGGAGACCCAGGGCTAAAAAAACCAAAAAGGCAAAAAACAAAAAAGCTCCCATAAAGTAATAAAATAGAAATTCTAATAGGATATCAGAAAGTGCCGGTATCTTAACAACTATATCGCAAAACAGAAACTCCAACAATAATCACCTATAACAAAAGCATGACATACAATAGCAAAATAAGACAACCAGACAATATGCTTCTACTCAAAAGTACCGGGCTACACAGCTTAGTCCTTAGCACAACTTTGCTTCCACTATAACAGAACTTTTATAAAGGTGTTTTTTTTTTTTTTTTTTTTTTTTTTTTTTTTTTGTTAATGAGAAAAATGTATCAAAAGATTGAGAAATCTTACATCTTTCGTCAGTGGATGGAATCCTCAAAATAGCTTCAGGAGAATTTCCAGCAGAGTTATAGGCCATAACAGATATAATATATGCCTCTTCATTTAAAAGTAAAGTCATCTTCTTGTCAGTAGAGATGTTTGTCATTTTAATTGCAGCATTGTTTTCTAGAAAATACTGTATTTTGTAGCCTAGAATTCTCCCAGAAGATGGAAAGCTGTTTAATGGCTATTACAAAAATATGCAGTAGTGAGTATTTCACAGTATTATTTGTATAATCAAAACTGTATTAAAAATCAAATTACAAAATTATTATACTATATTTATAAAAGCAAAGTACTTTCTTGAGCCCCATCTTCAGGACAGTGACCTGCAACAATTTCATTGAAGGAAAGGTTCAGATGTCAAATACTGAGATAAGAAACACAAAGAGCCTCTGGTCACTCTACTAGATTAAAGTTAACTTAAACACAGTTTTGGTAAACTGTATTATTTAAGAGCACTTGCAAGGACTTTCAATCAGATTTTGCAGTGATCTGAACTCAACTAAACCCTTCCTTTCTGCACAGATTACGAAAATCTATTTATCAGTAAAGAGAAAAAAAAAAAAGAAGTCTTTTCAATTCTGATTCAGTTCAGTTTAGTGAGTTTTTTTCCTGTAGACAGCAAAACCCCCTGGCAGTTATATGTCCTAGAACACTAAAATACTTCAATGCAACATGAAGGACTTGAGGGGGTTGGTTGATGAGAAACTGAACATGAGCAGGCAGTGTGCGCTTGCAGCCCAGAAACCAACTGTATGCTGAGCTGCATGAAAAGCAGTGTGACCAGCAGGTCCAAGGAGGTGATCCTGCCCCTCTACTCCACTCTCGTGAGACCTCACTTGGAGTATTGTGCACAGTTCTGGTGTCCTCAACATAAAAAGGACATGGAGCTGTTGGAGCAAGTCCAGAGGAGTGCCAAGAGGATGATCAGGGGACTGGAGCACCTCCCGAATGAAGACAGGCTGAGAAAGTTGGGGCTGTTCAGCCTGGAGAAGAGAAGGCTGCGTGGAGACCTCATAGCAGCCTTCCAGTGTCTGAAGGGGGCCTACAAGGATGTTGGGGAGGGACTCTTTGTTAGGGACTGTAGTGGTAGGGGAAGGGGGGGGGGGG
>NW_009939605.1:0-19209 GCF_000696875.1 Nestor notabilis | reverse complement strand
AATGCTCCATCCCTGGCAGTGTTCAAGGCCAGGTGGGGCAGAGCCTTGGGTGACATGGTTTGGTGTGAAACATCCCTGCCTATGGCAGGGGGTTGGAACTACGTGATCTTAAGATCCATTTCCAACCCAAACCATTCTGTGATTCTAACATCAGTTGCAGGACATCAATATGATTACCAATTCACAGAAAGAGTATATACCTTCCACATAAGATGTACAGATCTACTTCCAGCTGAGTGTGAAGATTCAATTACCCTCCACAAATCCACTCTTTCTGAAGGAGCTATTTAAAGACACAAAAATACCTTGATATTTGTTGTTATATTTAAAAGAGAACATAATATGGCAAAAACAATCAAAAGGTTTCAAAAATACAGTCTAAGAGTAACTTAGTAAGAAGTTTTCCCTTGGGTAATGTTATACCTTTTGTTGTGCCCTAATTCTCTAATTACTACAACTTCTCTCTGTCTATAAGTTTCCTTCTGCTTTCTTTTATTTCTTAAGTTCTAGAGGCGATTTTCTAGGTGTGTTTTATAACTGGCAATTTAATTTATCTACTTATAATTCATTTTGTTGGACATACTTGCTACACTGCGTTTCTGCTACTATCCTGCCTAGCAATGTTCAGTCTCAACTACACTTCATTCCTCCCATCTTCACTGTTTATTCACTCATTTTCTTCCTCAGCCCATATTGTGTGTATCTCCTCCACTCCTTGCTCTTGGCCTTCTGTATTTAAACAAAATTCAAACATTCTCTTTAAAAAACAGAATTCTAACTTCAATAGACTGATAATATGCTAAAAATACAGTTTTCCATTATTAAATCCTAATGCCCTGAAGCATAAGCAAATAAAAGCTTAGGAAACAATTAGCTTACCTTTCTCTTCTGTGCTTGCTTTTTTCGCTCTACTCCATTCACTCCAGAACATTGACACAACACTGATACACCGAATGGCAACTGAATATTCTGTGGAGTCCCACAGACCTGTGAGATTACATGATCCCATTTTCTGTGCAGAATTCAGTGGGACAGTGATAAATTCCTGAATGTACAAGAATAAGCGTTATTCACTATACAATTGCATGCAGATATATGACTTGGGGTTGTTTTTTTTTTAAAAAAAGAAAAACACAAAGGATGTGGTTTTCGTGTTTCCACCTCCCTCCTCTGAAACTCAGTATTACTTGTTTCACATTTCATTTTCCTGTCTAGCATCCACTCATCCTGTAAAGCTCTAGGGTTTGAAAAACTTGAGCCGTAACTAGGTCTGTACTGACTGACCAGTGGCATGAACTGTGTGCAGCTCACATGTGATTCTAGAGCAGCTGTGCTAGCACAGGAAGTGTTGGATAACTGCATTTCCCACTGCTGGGAAGCAACTGGGTACTGCTAAAGCCAGGATCACCATAACATCCTGATACAGCTCCAACTCACAGCAGAAGTACCCCTGCGGAAGCACTTATCACCTGCAGCTTGTGAGCCAGCTAGGTACTTGTTTCTTGGTCTTTTTTTCTGGGCTACAAGGTCTTCCAGCTCTTAACCATATAATGGTGTGGCTGTAGGCCAACCCAAAGATTATCAGCATATGATCAAAATTAAAAGACCAATGAAAACACAGAAAATTCTGGTACCAAGAGAATAAAAAAAAAAAAGAGATAGAATCTTTAAGTGGTGAAGGAAGATGGGAATACGAGAAGTATTCCAAGAATATATTCTTGGAAAAGTAATGACAAGGTAATTTCTTCATCTTAAAAAGAATCCACTCACATCTCACTGATGAAGGCCAAAAGCTTAATTGTTGTTCCAAAACAAAAGGTGAAAGAAGACACAAAAACCAGGAATTGGAGTTGATCCATTAACTCAACTGGGCTGACAACAGCAAGTAGAAGAAAACAACAGGAACCACAGAAATATTTGAGTGTTTGTGTACAGGATTGATATAGTCACTACACCATTATTAATGTCTTCCTTTCCAAACCGCAAAAATTAATCAGTAATTAACAAATCTGCACTACTAAAATTTCAGATGACTGAAACACAAATATGCTAAAATAAATTTTCAAGATAGCTAAATTATAACCAGATCAGCAAAAATACGTTTTAGATTAAGGAAGATTCCCTCTTGGGAGCCAAACTGAAGTAGTTATATCATGTAGATTTACAATAATTAGGCCAAAAAACTACAAGGAAATTCCTGTCTTCCATCATTTGAACCTTCTAACGAAAAGTGAATCAAACTATAACAAGACAAAATCCAGACACCCACTCCGTTGAACACCACAATGGGAAGTGCACTGCCTCATGAAACTAAAAATTCTAGTACGTTCTCATCTCAAGAAACTCATTGTCAAAAATAGAAAACTGCTTCTAGGAGAATTCAGGGATATACAAACCACTGCTAGGTTACAGACTCTTTAGCCAAATAAATAAAAAGGGCTTCAAAACTATTATCAAGCTCCTGAAGAACCTGGCATAGAATTTCAGACACCCCAGACTAGTTTTTAGTTACTTGCTAAAAGGCTGTTAATAATATTGAATTATACTTAGAAGTTTTGTATATGCAAGTAGAAAAATAGGTCAGTAAAAACAGTTCACAGCAAACCATTTGGATTGTTTTGGTACAAATGCTTAAAAGGTCAAGAAAATATCCATCATTTGCTGAAATGATTTTAATTCTTTTTTTCCCATGTATATGCTGACAGACAGAAAAAAACCTCCTATATCTAACTGATGGTTTGAGGCTGTCTTTGTTGGTCACTGCAGTCGGATCAGCTATAGCCAAAGCTATGAATCATGCCTGTCTAAGATCCAGCACAACTAAACTCACTGGATTTTTGTCTTTACTAATCACTGCTACTATTTTCTCTCTAGAGTGTCTGTGAAAAAACGCAGGTAAGTTCTGAGGAAGAAAATGGATGTAGACTGTATTCGATAGAGAAAAAGCAGACAGGTGATTTCTTGTACAAGTGATGATGAACAGATACAATACACAATATTACTGTAACTTCACAAAAATGTGAATGTTTCCAGCATTTCGGAAGGATTTCATATGGATGTAAGTTTCACAAGAACACCTGAGTCCTGACACCAAAGGGATAAACATCTTGAACAGGTCTTTTAAGTAAATATTAGTTCAGTTTCTAATATCCCAGGTGGACCTGCGCCTTCCTGCCCATCAGATCATCCTAAATATTATAACGTGAATCAAACAACTACTATGCCATATCTACAGTAAAGACACGTGCCATGAGAATGTGAGAAGGATGCTAACTAGAAACATCTTTAGTATCAGGAACTTTTTTAAAGCTCTGAGGACTAGTATTAGTTACCCTGATGCTTCTTCTCACTCAAAATTGCTCATCTAATGTATAAAATAGTAAGGTCAAGGCAGACATCTCAGTTCAATTAAATTAAAACCAACAAAATAAAACAAAACAAAAACAAACAAAACCACAAAAAAAACCCAAAAACAAACAAACAAAACCAAGCAAGCAAGCAAACAAACAAACGAACAAAAATCCAAACCAAGCAACCTGGTCTACTCTTACATTTGGAAGAGAAAAATTTGGATGGGGAAACAGTAAGACAGCAAACAGAATCACTTTTATAGTGAGAAGCATTGGAATAGGCCATGTGAAAGAAGCAAATGACTGCTGTTTTTTCCTATAGCAGTTCCATCTAAGCATGAGAAAGACAAACTCAGAAAAATAACTTCGCTTACTTTCCATCTTGCAAAATAATACTTTAATTCACCTGAAAACTAATATATCATTAGTGCATGTTAATCTGATTCAACTGTTGTGGTTGGGAGTAAATGCTGTTTTCAACACCAGAATGTGACAGGAAAACAAAATATTTTGGCTGTGGGTGTAATCCTTTAGCCTAAGGTAAAACCTCAGCCTTTCACAGAAATATATTCAAAAGTATCATATGCACCAAAACAGACACTGACCAAAAGGAAGAGAACAAATCATCCTAGATAGGAAAACAATGACCTGGTTAAAATAACAAGGTTTTAATCATGATTTCCAACTAGTTGTTGCCTTTCTTCTTTTTAGCCTTTTATAACATGAAGAAATTAGCCACAAAGAACCTAACATTCAGAAGGAAATCTACGTAGCTTACCGAAGAGTTTGAATACAAGTTTCTGTATCGAACCTGGCAAATTAAATCTTG
Organism: Nestor notabilis; assembly: GCF_000696875.1. Taxonomy (NCBI): domain Eukaryota; kingdom Metazoa; phylum Chordata; class Aves; order Psittaciformes; family Psittacidae; genus Nestor; species Nestor notabilis. The sequence goes on along the minus strand of NW_009939605.1, from coordinate 15,030 downwards.
TGAAGGGACAATCTTCTCAGGCATTTCCCAGGTTACTGTAAGCAACTGCTTTATACCAGTGATTTTTTTAACTGAAAGTATTTCAGGAGGTTCAAATTTCTCTAGAATGAAGAAACAAAAACATTAACAGGAAAAACACTTCTATAAGAGTTCAGAATTCCTCTGTCTATTTGTGTTTGATCACTATTGCAATAACGCACATCCTATCAGACATCTGCTTAAAAAAATATAGTTAGACATTTCATAGTATGAATACACCACATATAATTTTTAACCACCTCTCAGTAAGACCAAGAAATTGTGGAAAATTGCTGCAGTACCACCAACCAGATCAAAGAATTTTACATGGAAAGGCATAAAAAGAAACCTAACAAGAGACTTGCTTCAACTAAATTCTAAGTATTTAAATTGGGATGAAAAAAATTGGGAAGGATGAAACATTTTATTAAACCCCAAATGTAACTTCAGAGACTTCATGCTTTCAGATAACAATTAAAATTAGATAGCATTTCAAAACTGAAACCAATATAAAATCAAATGAAACCCAAATAATAGTTTCAAAACTAGTATACTGAAAATTTTTTTGCATTATTTTCTACTTTGATTACACAATTTGTTTCAGAGTTGTCTCATGCGTATACTGCAGCAAAAAGAACTGGAGAGGGTGTAGACAGCTCAACATATGCTACTTTATTTAACTTCTTTAAAAATTACCTATTTTTTCCATAGGTATAGGAACACAACCTGATGAGGCTTCACCCAAAATATTTTCAGCTTTCACCTGAAAACAAAAAGAACTACTATATGGAATATCTGGATAATAAAATGAACATGACTCCATTTTGCTTCGGCAGGAGCCCACTGTACTTGGAAGAGTCATCCTTCCTCCTGTCATCCTAAAAAACAAAACAGAAAAATAAGCAACGCTGATTTCACCACTGTCACAGCAGCTTATGAAAAAGTAAGGTTCTAAACAGTATTTAAAATGTAATGGAAAATGAAAGAATCAAGTACTTATGTTTCTAAAATGAGGTCACAAAACAGCAAGAGACTATAAAATCTGTATTTGTAAACACAAATCCCCAGATGTGAGCAATCTAAAACGGACAAGTAACTCTGGATTCTTTCACTGAAACATTATGGCTCCAGAGGTCCCTAGGTTAAACTCTACTGGTATCAAGCAGAACAACACAGGCTTTAACAGTTTTAACCAGGAATTGTTCAATTAGAGGAGGAAGTAATCTTTTTATCCATCCAAAACAAGGATAGTTAGTTACACAGAAAGTTTCTTAGCATCACTTCCAACAATAGTGCCTCCATTCTCCATTTGTGCCTAGGCTCACTCAGCTTTTGACCGAATTGGTAATGTTACTTCAAGGAAATAAGTGAATATCAATTCTGATGTAAACATTTGTCTACTGAATATTGGGTTAGATTGTAACTATTTCCAACCAATACCATCCCCAAATTAATTGAATTTACTGAGGAAATGTCATGACTCCGAACCTAAATGATTCTATGTTTTCAGGGTTTTTTTGAACAGAAATCAGGATGTGAGGGGAAGGCAGCTGGGGGTCTCACTCCAGCAACCCAGTTCCCAATACACTTTATACTTACATTTTTCGGTAAAGAGTATAGTTTGTCCTAAGATTAGTTTCTCTCCCTGAACTCCAGGTGCAGGTAAGTTCAGCATCAAAGTAATAAATGCAGGAAATATTTCCTGGTGTGTCTGGTGGAACTACAATGACAAAGATTTAAAAAGGAAAAAAAAAAGTCTAGTAAAAATAAGTGACTTTTTAGTGTTCAACTATTTTTGTTGGTCAAAAAGCAGATTATGGCAAACTTCACTAAGTGTCTTGCATAGCACTTCATTTTATAACTTCTTTACTGCCCTCAAAACTTCCTACAAAACTAAAATTGAAATCATTCTTTCCCTGGGAGACAGGGAGATTCTCTCCAACTACTTCCTAGAAGTACTTAACTAAGAGGACCCGAAGGTATTTTTACAGTAACTCATTAACTATATTATATCAAAACACTACATACATTGTCCTGAACCAGTAGCTTAAGGCCAGTCCAGAGAGTAAAAGGAAAACAAACAGAAGTTGAGGAAAAGCCATTCTCTGAAAGATAAAACTCTTCTTGATTCCTTCCCAGAATGACTAACCATATATCCTATGAAAACCCCTAGTCTGAGAAGCCTGCACAATCTCAGAGTGCAGAAGACAACTTCCTCGCCAACATACCTATATGACCTTGAAAAGAATACTAATTCTGGACTCTCTTTATCTTATAAACAAGATAGAACAAAGAAAATAATCCTCTGTGATCTCTATAGTCTGAAGTCATCCATAAACATTTGACACCTTCAAAGACTTCTTTGTTTTGGGGTAATGGCTTCAAACTTAAACAGGGGAGATTTAGATTAGATACAAGGAAGAAGTTCTTCACAGTGAGGGTGGTGAGGCACTGGAATGGGTTGCCCTAGGAAGCTGTGAATGCTCCAACCCTGGAGGTGTTCAAGGCCAGGTTGGACAGAGCCTTGGGCGACATGGTTTAGTGTGTGATGTCCCTGCTCATGGCAGGGGGGTTGGAACTAGATGATCTTAAGGTCCTTTCCAACCCTAACTGTTCTATAATTCTATGTTAAAGGAAGACTTCTTCACTCAACAGAAGAAACTGGAATTTAAAGGAAGGGAACAGCGCCCAGTGAAATAAACTGGTTGAAAAAGCCCTCTCTCCAAAACAGTACTTTTCTGTCCCATCTACTATAAGACTGAAAAGATCTTTCTTTTATTATCAAGCTTATGGCACACCTAACTTTGCAAACAGGTAATACCTTCTGCTGGGTTTTATTCCACAGATCTATTTATCTGCATTTATTGCTTCTTTACTAGAATGGGACCCCCAGGTATAAATTACTATAATCTGGACTTAAACTGTTCAGTAAACTAGAGAATTTGTATACATATTTATCCTGTAGCTTTCTCCATAAGAGATGGTAATTATAATTGTGTTGGAACAGAGTATTAAAGAGGAAATTGTTTTCAGAGAAAGCTAACAATGGCTAAACTAGACAAAAGACATAACCAAAGGGACAGACTTGGTACCATCTGAACTCACAGAAAACCTTCACTCACTTCAGCTGGCCAAAAGTGAGGCTTAGAGAGGTTATGGACCACAGTGAGTAAGGAATGCCTGCAATTTCATGCTTTATTTCAGAAAAAAAGGAGATACTTGAACACAGGTGTCTTACAATGCCACAAGCTTAAAAAAAAAAAAAAAAAAAAAAAAAAGGGGGAAAAAGTAGTTATTTTAAAAGTAAAATTTTTACAGTGTTATTTTTTAAAATGTTAAAATTAATCTTTCTGCTTTTCTACTTACAGCCAGACTTAACTTCAGTGTGAACCAAAAGCTGCTCCTCGCCCAAGTACTTAATGAAACATTTCACATGAGCTTTGCTGTAGGTGAAATTACGGATGGTTATACTAGACACAGTCTCGTTCACAATGTTATAGTTTTCCTGAGCGATCAATTCATGATTCAATTTCCAGATGATATGGCTTGCATTTCTGTGAGGTGTGTAGTGTTTTCCAAGAACACAAAATAATTTCAAGGTGGATCCTCTTTCAATTTCAGGAGATGAAGGGAAAATGTCAGCATCTCTGATAGAGTTTTCATCTAAAAACAAAATCGAAGAAATCACATAACCTAATTTCTTAGAAAATACCGGTGGAAAAATGATAACTTATTTTGTTGTCTACAGATCACTTGATTAGTTTTTTTTCCAAATGGAGTTCAAATAAAATGCTCAGTAAGTGACATGAGTCAGATATCGCTGTTTGGAAACTCAGTTCATGTTAATTACTATATTACCATAGGCACTATATAAGAATGATGTTTCTATCCCATCCAGATCAGATTCCTCACAGCTACATGCACTCCACACAAACATGCACTCCCGCAGAAGGAGAGGAATATGAGAGGCAAAGAGAGTGTGGAACTAACTGATCTTCCATCTTCAGCAGTTACCTGTGTCAGCTTAAACTGGTTATGGAACTATCACATAAGAAAACCCCAACAATAGTCACACGTTGTTAGGTGACTTTCTAAATCAGGAATGAGAACATTAGTAGTACTTGCAAAAATATTTGAATAGGTAATACTTTTTTTTTTTTTAATACTTTAAATACAAAAGAAAACAAACACAGGCTATCACGATCACAGTTAACATTCCACAAGCAGAAATCAAGACTGCCATAAATAAATCTTTCTCTACATACTATACACTACATAGACATCACCTACTAACTTCTCTTTTTTAAATTCTTTTTTCCTTTTTTTTTTTTTCCCAGAATTCTTTGAAATTTCATTTGGAGAAGGTCACCTTTTGGAAAACTTTCTTATGGCAAGACAGGTGCTAATAATCAAGTAACATACCTGCTATAGAGGTGCAGAGTAGGATGAACATCCAGATCACACAGCTGAACATTTCCTTTTCAGTAACTATGGGCAGGAAATGCTGTCATAAAATAAAAATAATATACTTAAAGTAAGGATTCCACCTAATACTTCATAATGATTAGTATGAGTTAAAAATGCTATTCAGCATTTCTCACATACATTCAAGTCAAGTATTGCTTTGTCTGTTACTTTCTTGCACAATGGGAGAAGTTTGACGCAGTTTTCCTAAGATCAGCATACACGTTTTATATAAAGACAGAAGCAAGTACACCTGAAACCCTTCTGAGGGCAATCCAATCCACCTAAGTAATTTGCAATCCAAGGACCATGTAAAGAATTGGTAAGAAATACATCTGCATCCACTTGAAATCCAGCCTGCTTAGCCATCTCCTGAGCAGTCACTTAGCAGAGAGAACTCTTTGGAAAAGGAAGGCTGTTGCAGGAGAAGAAATAATCCTTATCTCTTGTGCATCACCACACAATAAAACAATTGTTCAGGAAGTGGGCAACAGTTCCAGTCATCAGCCACCCAAGAGAGGGCAAATGCACATTTTTATCCCAGCTGTCACAGGCACTGGACTTAAGGAACACTTTGCAAAGACAAGGGAAGGCACCTCTCTTTGGCTTGTTCTTTGAAGCTTAACTGCTGTGCAGCTAAGAAAAGCCAAAACTCTGGGGAAGAAGGAAGAAAGCGAAATAGAATGATTTCTTCTAAAGGGACAGCTGAATCTAGGGTTCCAGGGTGAAAATGACAGCAAACACTCCCTTTGCCCAAGCACTGCTGTCATCACTAAAAGAATCACTGAGTGGTTGAGATTGGAAGAGACCTCTGGAGGTCATCTTGTCCAGCCACTCTGCCCAAGCACAGCCAGCCAGAGCCAGGTGCCCAGGAACATGTCCAGATGGCTTTTGAAGATCTTCAAGGATGTGAAGTCCACGAACTCAGGTCAGCCTGCTCCAGTGCTCAATCACCGTCACAGTGGAGAAGTGTTTCCTGGTGGTCGGAGGGAACCTCCTATGTTTCAGTTCATGCCCACTGCTTCTTGTTCTGCCACTGGGCCCCAGTGGAAAAAGCCTGGCTCTCCCCTCTTTGCACCCTTCCTTCAGGTATTAATGAGATCTTCTTGAGCCTTCTCTTATCCATGCTGAATGGTCACAGCTCCCTCAGCCTTTTTCCAGTATGACAGGTGGTCCAGTCCCTTAATCATCACTGTGGCTGTTCATTGAACTCTCTCTAGTATGCCCATATCTCTCTTGCACCAGGGAGCCCACATCTGGACACAGTACTCCAACTATGGCCTCACCAGTCCTCAGCAGTGGGAAGGATCACCTCCCTTGACCTTCTGGTTACACGCCTCCTGATGCAGCCCAGAATACCACTAGCTTTCTTTGCCACAAGGGCACATCTCTGGCTCATGTTCTACCGGGTGTCTACCAGAATGCCCAGGGCAAAGCTACCCTCCCGCTGGTTAGCCCCCTGTCTGTACTGGTGTCTGGGGTTGTTTCTCCCCAGGTGCTGGATTGGGCACTACTCTCTGTCGAGGTTCCTGGCAGCCCATTTCTCCAGCTTGCTGAGGTCCCTCTGGATGGCAGCACAACACTGGGCATATCAGCCACCCTTCCCAGTTCCATGTCATCAGCAATCGTGCTGAGGGTATGTTCTGCTCTATCACCCAGATCATTAGTGATGATGATAAACATGACTGGATCCCATGTTGAACCCTGGGGTACACCACCTGTCACTGGACTCCAGCTAAACTTTTTGTCACTGATCACTGCCCTCCAAGCCCATTTGTTCAGCCAGTTTTCAAACCACCTCATCATCTGCTCATCCAGTCCAGCTTGTGTCTAACAATTCCTGTCTGCAAAACAGCCCAACTCCACCACGAAGGGCAGCATATGTTGCAACCCAGACTACTCCTTTGGCTTCTAAGTAGGAGATCTGCCTATGGAAAACAGAGGTTCCAGATCCCCTTCAGCAGATGAGGGTCTAAATTCCCAACATTCCTCCTTGCTGGACAAGTAGCTATAGCTGCGATGTTCATAAGCAAATTAGGCGTTACTATTGCTGCAGTCCCTGCTTCACATTAGGATTTCAGATTCACTTGAAGGGCTGCTGGAGTTTCAGTTCTCCGTGCAAATCTGTATCTCAGGAGGGCTCTAGGTGGGAGGCAAGTGCTATCTCCCTGGAACAGGTACTCCAGCAGTTTTCAGACCAAATTAGGCATCTCCTCTGCAGGACAGGTTCAGGCAATGTTGGGAAGTGGGTGTGCACCAGGTCACTGTTTGCGACAGAGATCTATGTGTGGGATGCAGGCAGAAGGGGTTCACTCTATGTTATGGTCCTCTCCACAAAAACTTCCTGGTTTTGCTACAAGATAAAGTTTTACGGTAATCTAAAAGAGAAAACCATAATAAAAATATACTGTTTTGTGCTCAGTTTCTGCCAGAACTCATCTTAAACGTTCTTTTCAGGCTCTCTCAGGAACTGTTTGATAAACTTGGAGGCTATGACAGTGCAAAACAGGGAAAAAAAATTAAAAGGACACATAGGATAAAAAGATAAACGAAAGAGGAGTTTGCCCAGTGACATACTCCTAAAATTCATCTGCAGCAAGATGTGTACCACAGCAAGAAACAAAGCAATTACAAAAAGAGAACATATTGCAACTTCAGTTACCTAGGGTAACTTCTTGTTCTCAATGCAGCGAAAACAAATTACACTATTGATGGCAATAAACATGAAGAACATTAAGAAATTGTTCCAAGTATTCTTCACTGCATATTTTAAAATATTAAGCTATTTTAAAATATTAGAATAAATATTGTTCATAGCAATACTGATGAAATACTAGAAGTTTCACTCTGTTAAAGCTAAGAGTGTATTTTGTAAGCATTAAAAAGTGTGGGTTTATCCTTATTATACTTTTTTAAGTTTAAGAAAGACATCAAAGTGAAAAAATCAGTCCCAAAGTCATGGCTACAAAAAAACTACTTTCTGTTCAAAACCAGAGAAAAATAATAATTACGAATCGAAAGAAGGCTTTGCCAACTTCATAGGAACACACATCAGCGGTTGCTATACAGCTGTGGTAAACACCAGTGTAACCATTACTTCATTATCTGGGAAACTAGTAGTTAAGAAAACCAACACGCTTTGAAGGTAATTATCAGCATTAACGAAAGCAAGCAAAATAACCAACAGCACTACAGGATTATCTGCCTAAACAGAACTACCTGACAGGAGGAGTCAAAGAAAAATCAGTAATGAGTTACAGATGCCACATTGGCATAAAAACGTTTTTAAAACTTAAAAAAGTAAGTAATTGTATTAGTCAGCTAAAATGTTTTTACAACAGCTCTATGAATACCGCTTTAATCTCGGAGCATACATTCATCCATGAGAGTACCAAGTCTTCTGTGTGGCATGTAAAGATTAGGGTACATATAATTGTTTAAAGGAAAGAGCTTAAGGCACTTAATATAAATAACAAAGCTCTATTCTTTCTTTTCTGTAGGCTCAACTACTAGCAACATGTAATAAAAGCTCACTGGGTATTCAGTATTGTAAAGACCTTGTGAAGTAAACCCAACAGTTCAAAACAGAGATTTTCCACTTGTCTGCATCAACCATGGGAATACAAGGCTTACATATTATGGTTCTGACTAATTAAAGAATTTCCCCTAGTGTTTGACTTCTTCCTTAGAGTCACCGAACATAACTACACAGTAACAAAAACCACTAAAAGCTGACATAGATCAGATAACAGTATGTCAAGAAACAACTGCTTCCAGGTCATACAGACAGCAGCTTAATTTCAAATGTATGCAACTGCAAAAGAATTGAGCAAAAAGAGAGAAAAGCAATGTCACCACAGAGCAGCTGTCAATACTGAGTGTGATTACACTGCTCTAAGTGCTAATAGGTTTTCCTACTTCGTGGACTACTCAATTAAAAAAAAAAAAAAAAAATGAAAACAAACAGCTAATGGGTCATTGATTCTTTCCATCCTACGAAAAAATCAATTTACAAAACATTTCTAATAAAATTGACAGTCCATTTCAATAGAAGATCCACTGCAAAAAAAACAAACATACAAACAAATATGATTTGACACACACACTGACTTTATCTGAGAGCAGCTACACTCCTTCTGTACATTAAATTATTGTACAGATCTTTGCTGAGGGTTTGTGAGAAAAATGAAGAGACACCATGAGCAGAACCATGGCTCTGGTTAAAGCATAGGACACTTCAAATGGTGCAAAGAATCTAAGAGGGAGATGAAGAACGATCTGTTAAATACAAAAAATAAAAAAAATAAAGAAAAAAAGGAAAAGCCTGTTAAATTTATCACTTCCCACTGTCTTTTTGGTTACAACTTGGCAAAGCTCTAGCAGTTTATGCTGATAGTCTACGTATGCTGGTTGGCTATTTTGGAGGGGACACGAGACAGAAGAGGCTGCATTTCAGCCAAAATAGTTCAGCTGTTTCCAAGAATAATGAAAGTACTTTTTTCTTATGATATTCCTCTGAGTAGATCCAGCAATCCCACGCACTATTTTAGCCAGGAATTGGAACTCAGAAGCATTAGGAAATCATAAAAACATCTTTTTAATTGTGCATGTGCCAAACCAGCTCACATCACCACAGCAGAGCACAGCACTAAAGGGCCGTGCATGGCAAATCTGGCATGCAAGTTACAAGCCCTTGAAGAATTCCAGTTCCACATGCTCACCAGAAAGCTTAAACAGCCAAAGATTCCATCCACACTGAGTGAGCAGTCCTCATCCCGTAACCACACCTACCCTTTTCTCCCTATTTTCGCTCCTCTTGTGCTCATCACACTGTAAGTCACTTCCACTTGCTAAAAGTGGTGAAATAGAAGAGAGATGGGGGGAGAGAGACCTCCATGACATTTCTTCCCAGCTGTGAGCTGCTAACTTAGTTCAGTCCTGATGCTACATTGCACATCCTTCTATTTTCTCCAATACCAATTAGCAGCCAGTTATTTGACATGCTAGCTGCTATTTACTACATCCTGACTGTATGTCAGGATAGTAACAGAGCAGGTTACAACCCTGCCCGTGTTTTACATGGTTGTCACCATACTGGTACATGACTAAAAAGCTCTTTGGCTGTTTATTTAAGCAATTGCAAATGTAAAAGCGTCGAAAGAACATTCCTGAGTGAAAGGCACATCGTATATTCAGAAGTGTGACACTTAAAGATACCTATAAAAGCTAAATTCTAATGACTTAGCAAATACCATGAACAGAACTGTGGTCTTCAGCTATTAAAAATGAAACCCAGATTTCTTGCAGGAAGGGGCAATCTCAATGAAGGTCTCATTAGATAAATAAAAAATTGTGTAACATTGTTGGTGAAACAAGGCTTGCTCAATACCAAAACCTCTGGTTTTCCATTTTCATTTTGCAATTGAGCTTGCTCGGGAGAGCTATGGGTTAAAAATTTTAAGAAGTTAGTGGAGAAAATTACCCAAAGTAACTTTTATCCACACTTTATTTAAGGCTATTTCTTAATTTTCCCCCATTCCGGGACAGGAAAGCTTTTTTCTAGTCAGATCCAATCACGAAACTGGATTTGTCTACACAAACAAATACTTTTGCATGCAGTGTGGCTATTACACCAAGAATAAAGAACACAGTACATCTATAAATGGAAAGCTAGTATGCCTTGAGCCTTTATAAAACATAAGCACAATCATCTTCAAGATTTTCTAACATCTTTGCTGGAACCTGACTGGGCATTCTTTCCTACTAAGCCTGACACTTTTCTACCAACTGTGAAAGAGAAAAGACACCGAATAGCCATTGCTGTCTTTTATTTAGGCTTAAGTAGCAATGGCTACAGCTCTGCCATGCCAGTTACCACACGGAGGGACAGACCTTACGCTATATGAGATCTGCCAATGCTGAATGCCAGGACCCCCTAGCCTGCACTCCGGTCCACTGGGCCACCCGACCATGGTGTTATACACAGGTACAATTGGAAAAGCCATAACCATCTGTTTTCAGAACTCCAGGAGTCAAATTAATCAGTGCTTACACAAATCTTAGAGGGAAAAGGCATATCTTGAGACATGTAGGGACAGGACAAGGGGGAATGGCTTTAAACTGGAAAAGGGGTGATTTAGGTTAGATATTAGGAAAAAATTCTTCCCTATGAGGGTGCTGAGGTGCTGGCACATGTTGTCCAGAGAAGCTGTGGCTGCCCCATCCCTGGCAGTGTTCAAGGCCAGGTTGGACACAGGGGTTTGGAGCAACCTGCTCTAGTGGAAGGTATCCCTGCCCATGGCAGAGGGTTTGGAACTGGATGAGCTTTAAAGTCCCTTCCAACGCAAACCATTCTGTGATTCAGTGAAAGAGGACATTTCAGGCTGATGATCCAAATACAAACTTGAGCCTCATTCCCAGCTAACAGGGTATAGAAACATCAGCTTCAAGAACCAGTCAGGTTTCCGTCAAAAGTGAGTACCAGTGAGCAACAGAAGAGAAAAACAGAGATTTCTTTACATAGGTCAGAGAAGAGAATGACACATAAATGTCCTGGAGGAAGCAACAAATATGAGAAACAGCTCATGGCTTTTCCCAAGAAATCCCAAGAATATCTAATTCCTATAAATCATACACTGACAAACTTATCCATGGGAAAAATGACACTGTCGTGAAAGATCTGAGCACACTGGTTTCACAACCCACAGTCTTTAACTGAGCTAAAAATACTCAGCTGAACCTCAGACCAGCATGAATAAAATTTAGATTTTAACATTTAAGTAGAACTTGATTCAAACATTTTTTTTAAAAGTAAACCTTATTTAAAAGTGATATTACGACAGCCTAACTTAAAACATAATGCTACCATAAATCTACTAAAATCACTTAAATTAAATAAAATCTAATACATGCTTATTAAGAAAATAGAAACTACTAAGCTTACAGACGTGAAGGAGCAGCATGGAGCAGAGCTTCTTGAAATGCTGTGCCAACTTTTGACCACAGAACCTTGTTCTAAAAATGCAGCAGTGGGGAAGAAAACAATAATAAAAGCAATAAAGGCTGTGTTCATCAAGTTCAATGACTTGTTAATATAAAAGCTGCAAATCAACTCAAAACTAAGAAGGCAGGAAAGTCGTTTTCCTCTTTCAGTCTCTAAATATAAAAAAAAAACAGCCACAAAAGGATAAGATATTTTGTTCTAAAATCCTGAAGGACAGTGACCAGGACAGGTCAGTTCAGTTAACAAGTGCTCATAACAGTCATTTTGTTTAGTGTACCCTGGAATTAGGGATGCAAAACATGCCTCGATAAACCCTTTCTTTTGTTATAGAACAATATTTACATTTAATGCTTAGCAGCATATTAAATATTAACACATTTTAATATAAAATGCTGTACATTGGAATTTAAATACAATTTTCACATAAATGCAACTTGATACCAATACAGAAAAATAATCCATAATGACTAAATTTCACTATTCTCTAAACAAGCATAACAAATAAGCCTCTAAATGTACCTTAAGGTTTAAAATGCTCACCTGGATACAAAAGCTGTAAAATAAGTATTTGTTTGCTAATTAATATATTATATCTCATAATTAAAAAAAAAAAAAAAGGAAAAGCTTAAAGTTACAAACACAAAACAAGATTTAATTTTTATATATTGGTCACTTTTTACATTCTAATTACATGATTATATCTGACTTGATAATGCTTACTAAAAGAAAGGCTGGGTTACCAATATCACTACAAACAAATGTTGGTGGTACCACCAGAGAGACCTGCAGCTCTCACAAGAGCACTGCCATTTCATGTTTTGCTTTCACTGAGAAATAACAGCCAATCTGGGGCTTAGAGCCCTCTTCTCAGGCTCAGTGTTTGAGGAACTACAAAGTCTATTTTGGCTACTAGAGTCTACTTTGAGAGATGATTTTGTGTCAGATGCTTTCAGTTAGCTAGCCATTATCAGATAGGATGGTTGCCTTTGTGCCCCTTCCTTGGGCCCAGTCACTCAAAGAAAGGTGGAGAACAAGATGCCTCTGATACGGTAAGCAACTAGGTGAGAAAAATGGATGGGCAGGGCAGGAGGATCCATGCTCTGAGGTTTAAAGAAATATAGACTTCTCATTGAGAAAAGGTGTCCAGATCTGAATCTCTTGCCGTGACCAGGTTGGGTAGTTTTAACCTTTAGTTTGTGCAGAATATACACGTCAGAAATCCAAAGGAAGATTTTCTGTACTACTTTAGAGGACTGTTTTGCTTTGTCCAGCCTTACCTCTTAAATTAAGACCAATTCCAGATGTTCCAGAATAAAACACATCCACTTAAATAACATTAGCAAACTATGTTTCACAAGAAAGCAAAAAAAACTCGCCTGGACTGTTCACAGAATCAGCTACAGCCCCAACACACAGAATGTAATTGTAACCCCTGTCCTACTGCAGTTCTGCCAGTGTTACAGCAACGCAGAGAGCAATGCAGGTAATCCTGTGCTCACAACAGGCACAAGAAGGAAAAGAGCGTAACATCACTCTCATACTTTCTCACCACTCAGAAAAGAGGACCGTGATCCTGCAGCTTACCTGTACCCGTAACAGGCCGTTCTGAAAAACAAGATTTACTCATATATTCCAGAAAGCATTATAAACTCAGCCTCCTTACAGACTCAGCTAACAGAGTTTTGCATTTATAATGCTCCTACATCATTTGTTCTTGTTTTTATGACTTAATCTGCAACATAAACAACTCCTACACACCATCTCAGCTTTCGCCTTTTTCATGCTAAGAAGCTTACTTACACTCCCACTATCAAATATCTTTCTCCATATTAATCTCAACCTTAAATAAATGTAAAGAATATACATTAAGTCCTTTTCTAAAAGTTAGGCTTACATTCCTTTTGGTTATTTTTTTATATTATCTCTCTTTTGAAGGTTCTCCTGTATTTCACACCCCTCCTGAAGTTCAGACACAATGTCCGAATAGTCGGAGTTAGATTTATGAAGTGAGCTTCACACTCCATTGCATTAATGCAGTGAATGTGTAACATGACAGGGAAGCCTCTGCAGAGCTTACCTTCACCTATTCCTCACCACCTTTCACTGCTGGATGCTAAACACCTCATGTACCTTGTTATAGCAACGTAAGATCACTACCAAACACTTACCTGCTATTCGTATTACTCTAAGGAGAACATTAGCCCTTTTTTTCAGCAGCAGAGGACACAGTCATTTAAAACAGTCTTTATTTTTCTACCTTCCAAGAGCTTTTTGTCCCAGTGGGCATCCTCTGTATTCTCTGATGCCAAATGTATTTATTTTGATCTTGACCTGCGTAAGAGAATTGCCAGATCACCCTGCTAATTCAGATCATCTCATAAAGGTTATACATCCCGTTTTTCTTTTGTTTACAGCCTATGCTCTAAACTTATGAACAATAATTTTACATCTTAGTCAGAACTGCTAGCTGGCACAGTAGTGTGAAACCAGGCTCCATGGAACCTACTAAAAACAGCTGTGTTGTGAGATGTCACAGTGAAGTATTTTTTAGTTGAAAATGTTCCTTACAAGTACTAAATAATGAAAAAAATTACCAGACTTACCTGATTACTGTAGAAAAATCAAGGCCTTTAACATTCAATACTGCAACCTCTATGATATAAACCTAAAGCTTTTTTTTTGTCCCTTCTGAGACCTGTCTTGTCACTGATTAGCCTCTATCTAACAGAAAAATCTGAACTAACCATTCCGTTCTTTTGCCCAATACATGAAGCTTTCTTAAAGCATAAAAACATTCTCTTGCCCAGTGTCTTAATTCACACAGAGAGGCTAGAAGTAGGATTTCAACTATGCCAGACAATCACCTTCAACAGACCAGTAACACAGCCCGTTAGAAGTGAGAAGCTCAGTGCAGCTTCCCCAATTTAAGCATGAGTGCAGTAGGTGATACTCATGACAGATGTGTACAGAAGGATAACACAGAATTGTATTTTTCCAGGAGGCACAGAAGCAGGATGGGGCCAGTGTATTTAAATCTGATATGCCACTTTGAGAAAATGTGAGTGAATACAAACGACGTAAGCAGCTAGCAGTTAGGAAAGAGTTTTTACTGCCTTTAATGACTGCATGTATTGCAAACATCTTGAGAACTAAGCCTTAGAGTTGCACACACAAAGAAAACCACTGCCTAGCGTCCGTATCATATTCTTCCCCAAAGAGACAATCGCAAACAGTTAAAATAGGAAGTTTCAACTCTGTCTCATGGACTTGAAAGAAAGAAACTGAAAGGAGTCGCTTGTCCCGCAGGCACGGAAGCATGCACTGCCTCAAGCGCGGGATGAACATCTGGAGGGATGTGAACGCAAGGATCATCACCGCTAGTAAGGATCCACTCCAGAAAATACTTCCGGAAAGAACATCACGCTTTCCCACTCTCCGTATTATCAAAAGTGAGCAGAAGGTCCTCTGCTAATGAATACACACACACACACAAACAAACCTTTTCACTTACTGCAGCAGCAGAGCGACGTCTCAGGACCTCTGCC
>NW_009939604.1:70228-95468 GCF_000696875.1 Nestor notabilis | reverse complement strand
GACAGAGCCATGGGCAACATGGTTTAGTGTGTGGTACCCTTGCCCATGGCAGGGGGGTTGGAACTAGATGATCTTAAGGTCCTTTCCAACCCTAACTATTCTATGATTCTAAGATGCATCAAACTTTGACTAATGTAACACAAGTCAGTTGTTAGAGGGCAAAACAAGGCATTAAATAGCCATTCTCATATGGCAAGGAGAGAGAAATGTATTGGCCACCTCTATACATAAAACAGGTGCTTTTTGGGCTATCAGGATGCATGGCTCTTGCAGAACATATACAGGATTGGAAACACATTTACTGTTAATTGTGGTGCTTGTCAGGTTCTACCATTTGAACAGTACAGGCATGGCCACAGGTGGTTTCTGAGAATGTAAATCTGGATTGAGTTTTAGCACTTAGAAATGTAAAACAATCAAAGCAAAATAAAACAAACGCAATTCCAAACTGCATGTGTGATTCTGTCATTGGATACTGAGAATGCCCACCCCATCCTTCTTACACAGAAAGAAGTTATTTATGCATGTGAATAAGAAAGCTTGAGAGGATGGTGAATTTGCTTGTCTATCATCATGCAGAAAGACAGAGAGAGGACATTGACTTTCAGAAATTACAGGTAAGTATAGAAAACAAAGAAACAAAGCAGTAAGCTTGCACTTATTTCACTACTAACAAGGTTAAAATTAAAGACAAGGAAAAAGTATATTTGAAAGTTTTAAGAAGATATGTCATTGTTTGCAGCTGTTATGAGTTTAGAAGTCCTTATATACTGAATTCTGGACATCAGAAGCAATTTCAGCAATCCAGGCTTTTTGCAGGATTACTTTTCTACTTTTGAATCAAGTCTGGGAAAAAGATCAGATTTCATAGCAGAGATGAATGTATATACAAATTTTGGGAGGAGAGGCAGTACTTAAGCTTGTGGTGGGGGGGAAATCACAAAAAACCCTAGGTAACTGTTTGTGTGGGAAGTAGGAAAGGTAAAAGCTTAAGATCTTCAGTAAAAGAAGGTGTGTTACTGATTTTTGCTGCAATTATAGCCAAAGAGCTCAACGATGGGTCAAGGTGTTACTGGGTGAGGCACTGGACAAAGCCAAAAAAGAGTCTTTGCCCCACCAAGCTCATAGTCCACTAGGAGACAGACTCTCTGCAGTAGTAAAATCCTGAAGTGGATTGCAAGCATGAGGCATGGTGAAATTCAGAGAGTTCATAGCATTAGAGCTAGATGACATTTTACTGGGTGTAGGTGGCATGGTTTTGGTAGTGGGGGGGGCTGCAGTTAGATAGTTTTTTGTAGCATTATGACACGTTAAAAGTTGTCAGAAGAATTCAGGCAACATTCTCTACTACCTTCAAAAATGTTAGGTTTTTTAGTCTAAACTTACACTTCTAAGATGTTTTTAGCTTTTTCCCAGTTTAGCACTGAACATCCAACAGCTGCCAATAATATGTTTCAGCTGCGAGAGTAAAATAGTTGTTATTTTGAAAGGCTGTAACCAAAGTTTTGCATAATGGCCAAGGGGAAGATTTTCAAAGACCAGTATGTAAGCTGAAATTCAACAATACAGATATCAATACAGGTTTAGTTTGGGAGGAGAGGCTGAGAGACCCATAGAAGCTGTTAGACCGAACCTGGGATGGCAGGTGGACTTTTGCATTATCTGACATGGTCAGAGCACCCCATCCCTATGCACTCCTTGTTCAGATCAGAGTTAGGTCTAGCTTTGCAAAATCTGGCTTAGAAATCACCCCCTTTAAAATCTGTGATGCAAAAGGCCAAGTGCTTTCCTTCCTGAAGGTATGGGACCTGATGCAAAAAGGAGGGTTATTTCTCATCCAACTTTGAAAGAAGTATGAGAAAACAATTGCCTGCCCTCAGAAGGAAAATGCATTGCATGACTCAGCTTTCCTGTTTAGTTGCTGAGAGCAATTCGGATCTGAAGGCAATGATGCTGAAGTATTGAGCAAAAGAAAAAGATGGTTCTGAGCAGCCTTGCACACTGGTAACAGGGTATTGTTTAAACCTTTCTTGTAATGGTGGGGTGATGTGAGTCTTCAGGACATATGCAAATGTCCTACATTTATCAAACCTCCAGAGTATTAAAAATGCATTGTTTGAATGCTCGTCAGCATCAGGCAGAAATAAAGGGAAGTCCTAACAGAGGCATGATGACAGCTTTCTACTTGGAAGGGGAAATCTACTTGGCAACAGTAGTCTTTTCCTGGACTACTCACAACCCTCATCCCCACCAGTCATCTGGTATGGGCTTTGAAACACCAAGTCATTATTATTCAGTGTATTTCTAGCATGACATTTACTTCAGCAGAACTTCTTATGGGTTCTGTGGCATTTCATTGTTTCTTTTATGAATGTTAAAAAATTTTCTTTAAGGGAACTTGGTGGGGGGGAGGTAAAAAGAAACTGAGCTTCTGAGGTTAAAAAAAGAAAAATAACAACAGATGAAAAAATAAATCAAGAAAAATATCTCTAGATTTGATGTAAAAAAAAAATGTAGCTTCAACTACTTAGAATTAGTATACTAAAAGACTATCCTAGCGTCATGCAACTGAAACATTAATATGGAAGAGTAGGGAATCAGTCTCATGTTGACAATGTAAGAACTGTTAATAACAGACAGTTAAAATGTTTAAAATGAAATTCATCTTTTTTTATTCAAACTACTTTCAAGATTGAATTACATGCATGAAATAATACCACTGCTAAATGCTTATCATCACTATTGCTTCAGTAAAAATGGGAGTGTTGAGAGTACATCTGTGAAATACTGCAGTCTAAAGAAGAAAGAAAGGAAAACTAACATAATCCTCTCAAAACTTCTGAGGGAGGAAAAAAAGAGCACTCCTGCCATGACTTTAAACTGCAGAGAAAATATTTGTCTTTCCTATTCATGACTAGAATGTTCAAAGCCACATGAAAAAGAAATCTAAAACCTGCATGTAAACCAGAATTTTTACTCATACTACAGAAAAGAAAAAATGCATATACACAATGGTGTTTTGTAAGTATACATCAGGTCACCATATGATGCAGCATTAAATATGTTTAGTAAGCATTCTGCTGGTGTCAGTTCTCTGGGGCAGATGTACTTCTCAAGCTTTCTGCTGTTTCCAAAGCAGCATTTCTTGCATTTCTCTGGGGCTGCAAAGCAGTATCATCTTCATGTTGTGAGGAAAATATGCCCTTGGGGTTAGCATGCTTACATAACTAATTGCTCCTAACATACCTTGTCTGATTATTAGCCAAAATTTGATCATTCTTGAGCACAGATGAACTTTTTACATGGTGAATGAGAACATGAAGTATCTAATTGTAATTTTTGACTATTATACATTTACTATGATCTCTTTGCTTTGTTTTATTTAAACCTAAGTTTCTCTCTCTGGAAAATGAATTTATTAAAACCTATAAATCAGCCTCGTAAATGTGACAGGAGGATTAATCAATCTGCTTTTACAAAAATCCTCAAGTGGAACATGAGACAATAGGAATTTTTGGGATTTTCAAAATTGTTTTATTACAGAAACTTTTTTCTTCTTCACCTGCTTACTATTTTCAAATATGTTGCTCCAGCTTTTAAAAAAAAATTTTTTTTTAATCTGCAGATAATTTAAAGCAGAGGAAAATGCTAAAAATACTCTCAATGTGTGAATATAGCCTCTCAAAATTTATTTTCTTAGCTGTATTTATGAAAGCCATAGCTTTTTGGGGATGATGTAAAAATACACATGAAGACTTGCAGACATTTCTTGGGCATATACTCTTCCTGACAAACAAAAACTGTGAAGCTTTACAAGTGTATTAGCTAAAACAGTACAGCTAGGTACAGGTTCATGTGGATTTAAAGGTCTGTTGGTCAAGGTCTAAATTATTTTTGAAAACTTTGGTAGCTATAAATAAGCAAGACTACCTCTGTTTTGTAAGAATAAAATCTGTGTATGCATCCCAGCAAGTAGACTTCCAGCATTTTGCAAAAAGTGTGAAATACTTTGTTTACATCATTCTTTCTGAAGTTCAAAGAAATTTCTGCAGGAGAGACAGTATACATACACAGACATGCAAGGGCTCTAAGGAAAGCTAGGTAAAAATTACCTCATGATTTCAGTGGAAATATTAACAAAAGGTAAACCTTGGAAATGATTTTTAGAACTGAGACTTCAAAATCCTGCCTAGTGGTAGCTTTGGCAGCTTGAAAAAGGAGACAGCTCAAAACACAACTCAAAAAATCTTGCCCCAAACCCATTATTAAATGGATTAAGACACCTCCCCCCCACCCCTTAAATAAATAAATAAATCTATACATCAAGAAAAAAAGATGAGACTTGAAAAAGGCTCATTAGGCACAAGATGCCCAAATGTCTTGATAACAGGTCCCAAGAGGATGTACCAGATAAAGATGCTGTTTCAGTTCTTTCTGTGAGCTCAAAGGAACAGTTAACAGAGAAAGTTAAATATACCCCTGTCAGTGCTGATGTTTAGGTATACGTATTTGCAACCTCCAGCTACCACAAACTGCATCACATTCTCAGAGTCAAATTTAGCATCTTGGGCATCTTCTTCCCTTGGAACCCCATTCTTCCAGATTCTGTAAGGAAGGCACTTTTCTTCTCTATAGTAATATTTTAACAGATCTTTTTTTTTTTCTTTTTGGTTTAATTGTTCTGCTTGTTGCTGAGGGTTAGATTGCCTGGAAGCAGAGCTTTTGTGACTCAATCTTTTGATATTCTAAGCAGAGATGGAGAGAAGGGAAGGAAGTAGCATGAATAAAATATAAAAATAAAATGCATTGCTTTGCCTGACCTGCTTGAAACACCAGATTAATGTCTGCTTGATTTAGTCCCCTCCCTCTGCTTGTTCACCTAACAAATAGTTTCATAGCACTGTGTTGAACTCAGTTTAATTTTACCACTAAAGCCTTGGATCCCAGTAGGAGTTATTAGTACTATGACATGAGTTTTAAAAGCTCAATACCATGAACACGAATCTTTTTAAAGAGGAAAGATTTCATGTGCATAGCTCCTGAATCTGTTTAACTCTAAAGCACCTTCTCTAAATCGAAATATGTTTCCTGTTAATTTCTTGAGCTATTGTGTTTAAATAAAAGCTTCCTCATGGACCATTTAGTTTTACTACCTATACTCTAACCACTAGACCAAGAAACACAATGACCTGGAAGCCATGATGCCTGCTCTCTGTACCCAGCTCTGCCATCTTGCTGTTTCAATTTCCTCAGCAGAAAGGGAAGGGGTGATAAAGCTTTCAGATATTTGAAGCAATTTATACTAAGTTTGTGGTTGTTATTAGATTCCAAAAGGTTGGTTTGTCTTTTGTATCTTATCATACGTAGATCATTTTACCAGGGATAAATTTGTTGCAGATCTTCTGTGACAAAAGGGCTAGAAGAGATCATATAATCTAGCTGACAATAGAGAGCGCTGCCGACCTTCGTTAGTAGAGCTGATTGAAATTTGGATTTCTATTTTCTGATAAAGTTTTGAAATTTGTCTTTGTTCAAATCTGGAATAAAACCAGTTTTCCTTTGGTTTAATTTTGCAAAGCTCAGAAAATGTCATTGAAGAAACTTGCCTTAGGCAGTTTACTATTTTTAGAAGTGCAGTTTGAAATATGAAGTGTCAACCAGAACATAACTTTCTTAAGAAAGTAGTATTATTTAATGCTTTTTTGGTAGTAACAAAAACAACATTAGACCAATAGTGCTGCTGATGACCTTACTTGGTGTGAAATAAGAGTAGAGTGTTTTAAGGACTATGGGTGGTTGTCTCTAAATGATGACTGAGATTTCTTCTTCTCTAAGTCAAACAAACAATAATATATTAGATGAGTTGTTACTAGTGTTGCTACAGCATAAATATGCAAGTGTTTAGAGGGAAAAAAAAGTATTTCTCTTGGTACTAATTAGCTACTGTATTTAATTATCTTGTGAAGAAAAGGAAAATAACAATATTATAAAAAGACATTGAAATGACACAATACACCATTGAGATACAAATCATGCAAATATAAACCCCCATGCATAAACAAAAAAGCTATTTCTGGTCTGAATATTATCTATGTCAGACAGTTCTTTTGAAATATACACTTTTCCTCTTAATGTCATTTACTTAATCCTCTTGAACCACTCTATTTGTTCTTCCCTTCCATTCCTTGTTCTGAGAGTTTTCTCATCTAGGGTGCCTGGTATTCTTGCCCAGATTCCCACATGCAGTTGTCAAACGTATCTTTCTAATTAGGAAAGCGATAACTCAAGATGTCATCCAAGCCTTAGTCTGCAGCCACCTAAGCTCATCTCTGAATCTCCATTCAGCCTCTCTTTATGCCTTTAACTATACTGACTGTGTATGAACACAAATCTCTCACACTGCAAGGCACTGAGAAAACAGCAAGGTCATCATAGTTCACATAGCCCTCACAGTTAATGAAATGGACATATTTGTTCCATTTTATATTTCTGTTGAATAGGTGCTCCATATAAACAAAATTTCTGTCTGACTCCTTCCATCCTCCTCCCCAAGACAGTTAAGTAAATCCAGGGCAGTAACCTAATCACTAAGTTGTTTATACTGAAATACTTATCTAAATCTAATGTTTCTTCAGGAGTAGCTGCTTGTTAATTATGTCTTTTGTTTTTTTTGTTGTGGATTTTGATTTGCTGCTCTCCGTAATACCTGTATGGTACTGCAAATAAATACCTCATTGTGAATATTAAGGAGTAATTAGAAGAATGAGAATGCTAGACTTGATTGGGGTGAGCACAGTGACTACTCATATGTGGTAACTTGTCTCATTGTTATTATGGGAGGGACAATATTTTCATTGTAGCTTTTGAAACCTTTGTTCCAGTATTAAAATTTCATAGCAAATTATTTATGTTGCATTTTGTTGGAAAAAAAATTGTAGACTATATATATATATATTTTTTTTTAATGGAAGAGATTTGCACATCTTAATGTAGAAACAGAGCACATGAAACTGGTATATCAGCACTACCCTTTAATTATCCAGATTGTTATTAAAGGAGTACCACTCCTGGAAAAGGATAGCATAGCATCTACTAGGGCCTGCTCTGCACTGAATTGCATGAAGCTGTAGCTCTGTGAAGGCTGCATCCACAGAATGACTGCATCCCAAATACCCACATTCCACAGGCCATTAAACATATTAACATATCTAACTAAGCTGGAAAATTTACTACAAAAGATTCAAATCCACAAAAACAATGTTTCGCTGTTTTTCTTTAAAAAAGAGAGCAAGAGACATTTTGGGTGTTGCTATGACCCTCAGTCCTTTTAATACCACGGAATTTTTCTAGATGAAGATATTTATCCAGACGATGTCAACAGTATCTCCCATAATATCCTCATGAACAGTGTTGTGCAGTTTGGTGTATTACTTCTGTAGAATTTGCTTAGCACAACTTGCTTAGCATTAATAGCTAAATTTGCTGCAGCCTTAGGCAGTAAGCTGTTAACTTTCACACAGATATGCTGAACTTTTACTTAGTTAAGTAAAAGAAAGCCCCAGAGTCAGTTTGAGTTGGAAGATGAGGAAGCAGGGAAGGCCGCTATAGCCATCAGCTGATGAAGCAGCCTTGGAGATAAGAAACAGGCCATCTGAAGACAATGAAGGGACCTAATGAAGCAGAGGAGAACCCCAGACCTTAATGTTACTACTGGTCAGAACTGTCACATGAGGGATGGGGAATGTAGATTGTAGGGGTGTAACTGCCAAGGGATTTCTTTGTTTGGACCCAGCTCTAGCTGCTCCCCATGTTGGAGAAGTAAACCACTTACTTAACAGATTGGTGACTCAACTGCATCAAGCAGAAACCCAAGGCCAAGCCCTGTTGACAGTGAAAAAATTCCTGGGAGGTGGCATAATTTCCTCAGCAAGAAGACTAGGCCAGTGGACAGTGAAGTAAATTAAAAGCTGATGAACCTCTAAGCTCAAAGTGTTTTGGTCAGTGGCACAAAGTCCACCTGGAGGCCAATCACTAGTGTTGTAGTCTAGGGGGTCAATTTCTGAGGATCTGTTATCTACCCTTTCAGGGAAGATCTTTGCAAGCTGCAATTCCTCCTGAATTGCAAACCTCCTCCAAACTGCAGTTTTCTCCTGAAAGAGGAGTTATCTGCTCTTCTTTCTTAAAAAATATATTTAGTGACTTTCTGCTCCTCAGCAGGACAGCCACTACATACTAGATTACCCAGCTTAAACTATTTTCCTCTTTTCTTCAGTCACTGCTCTTGCTGCTGCAGTTATGATAAATGTGGATGACTACTCACCAAAATTACATCTAAGCCTGGCAAGTTTTCTCAAACTTTTGTAACTGTGTGACTGTCTCAGCCTTATGACCTGATTAATTTTGGAAGTACTTCCACTGTACCATAAAACAAAGTCAGACAAACATTTCATGGTCCATGACAATGTCATGACCAGTATTGGTGCAAGTCATTTATTGATTCTGCATGAAAGAAAGAGCTGAAGTCATCTCATATTTGTGTGAGGACAGGGCACCTTAAGAGGAGACTACAGAACAGTTGCAATGACTAGGGGTGAGCTCTATAATCTCATCACTGAGATGCTGTTTAGTCAGATGTCACTAGAAGTTATTTTGTCACTTCAGTTGGCTTCCCTGATGCACTGTATGGTGATGCAGATACGCAGCTGGTTTCTATGGCTGTACCTCCTTTGATTCAATCTAAGTGCCCAGACTCACTGTAGCTGAGGAGCTAGCCTATAGCTTTTGAACCATCATTTTAACTTCTTAAAATTAATGTATGCTGTGTTTGGAAGAAGGGGCAGGAAGGAAATACTGAAAACATTTACAGTGAATTTTAATATTTTCAGGCACTCACAATGACGGAATGACTTGAAAATACAGTAATTAGTATCTTCATTTGTCTCTGAAATATTCTTTAGCTTGTTTCAGTCTCATTTCATTCTTTCTCAGATTGTGTTTATTATTGTTTGCATGTAAAATTCTTAGAGTCTTTTGACTGTGAAGAAGGAAGAACTAAGTGTAGAAATCTGATAATTGCTCCTTTTCTTTTGAGTGACATTTCAGCCAATGAAGTACTGATTTGTCCACTGGATGGGAGATCAGACGGGGACATGTTAAACTTAAAGAATGACATAGAACAGAGTATGAATAGAACACTCTCTCCCACAGAAACTGAAACTGTAGGAGCAATAGCTAGCAAACTCTGGGAGTCACAACAGTGTGCAATGTGGAGAAATTTGGCTGACTAAGGACACTGTGTGGGTGACTCCTGATCTTTCACTTACTGCCTCAGACTGGAACCAACAGGAATTCCACTAGTCCCTCCTGTGGGTCCCCACGGGACACTCATTCCTCTGGTCGCTTCCACTTTATTCCATTCTGAAGGCATTGAAAGGCATTCCAGCATTTTTGTCTTGAGAATTTTGAGGTGCATCAGAGCAGGTTTCTTGAGGGTGGTCCTTACTCTGTATGCGTATGGTCTGCCTGATGGAAAGGTTGTGCCAGATGTCTGTTAGCTTACCTAGAATAATTCTGACCAGCCTCCAAGGTGTGTGGAAATGCTGGATAAATGTCACAACTTTTCCCGTTCCTATCAGACATGATAAAACTTCAAGGGAACTAAAACATTTCCAGGATGCTTGCTTGTCCCCATATTTGATCTGCATATCAAAACCCAAACAGATGAGTGAAAATAGTGAGCAGAGACAGCACTTTAGCTTATTTTTACTTATACTTACCAGTGTTCTCCTTTGTGTCATTTCTGCTGCATTATATGAATGAGAAAGTTGTGGGTAAGTGAAAAAAATCTGACTATAGAAAAGTATAGAATAACATCTGCCCATGTGTGAATCTTTCCTTAAAAAAACAGAGAAAACATCTGCTTGGTTATAAATGCGAAATACAGACACAAAAAAAAAAAAAAAAGAATTCTTTTTATTTCTCTTACCCTTACTATACAATTGTATCAAAAAGTTAAAGATGGTTAAGGAAATGAAAATAATAAACATTAGAGCCCAGATATAATAGAATGGTTTGGGTGGGAAAGGACTCTAAGATCATCTAGTTCCAACCCCCCTGCCATGGGCAGGGGCGCCTCACGTTAGACCATGTTGCACAAGGCTTTGTCCAACCTGGCCTTGTACACTGCCAGGGATGGAGCATCTGCCACTTCTTTGTGCAAAAGAAGTGTTAAATGGGTGTATAGTACTTAGTCACTTATTTCATTTTGAAGTCAATGTGAATTAGCTGACTATTTCATGTTTGGGGACTTGAACTCTGGCTCTGGTTTTCCTGCCACACCACTGCCTACCTTTCACTCTAGAAGACTCCTCAGCACTAGACCAGTGGTGAGGATGGAAATGCTTCACAGATGCTGTCCTGACCCAAAAGCACAGATCTTGGGTTCTCTCAAGTTCATCACATGGCTTCTCCTATACAAATACTCTAGCCCTGCTTTCCAGCCACAATCTCCTGTGCCTTAAAACTGAACTGTGACACTGAAACCAAAGGTCCAGCTAGTAGTCCTGTTTCTGACAGTGCCGCACAGTAAATGCTTTAGAAATAAGTCTTAGATCTGAGCAAGGACAGAGGTAACCGTTACGCTGCCAAACCTCTGCAGCCTAGAGCAAGAGGTATTTTAAGAGCTTCCTCAGTAGAAGGTTAAAGCTGGATTATGCCAATTAAATTACTCTTTAGGGGTCTATTCTCTATGGACATATGTAGTTTCCCTTTTAACAAAATTGGCCTTCCCAGTGTCCTCTGTCAATGCATTCCAGAATTTATACTCTTTGTAAAGGAACATTTCTTTCTGTTTGCTTTGGCCCTGGGCCTGCTAGTTTCCTTGGGTGCTCCCTACTTCTTGTACTATGAGAAGTAGCAAATAACGGTTTCTGAATTAACTCCTTTTTTTGCCACTATTTCCCATTATCTCTTTTTCAGACTGAAGAACCTATTCTATATAGTTTCTATGCATATGTCCTGTGTTTTATGTCTTCCTGTCGTGACAACTGGAAGGCCATCATGTGATGGTCAGATATCACAGGCATTCCTTCTCATTGTACAAGTGCAGCTTTTCCTCTAAAACTCAACCTCAGAGAGCATCCAGAGGATGGTGTACAGAGTGGCTAAAGGAGGAAAGATACACAACAGTCCAAATGGGCCCAGTAACCATGGAGGTCAGGTCCAGGTTTTGGGCCATACATCCTGCACAGGCCAAACCCTCCAATCATCTTGCTCTGTCCTTCCACGTAGCCAGGATCTTTTGCCCACCGTTTCACTGGGGTGCCACATTCCCTTCCTCTGCTGCAGCCCCCACATCCTATGCCTTCTGGATGGTGATATCATGAGCATGGAGGGAGAGATGTGGATAGAAGTGCAAGCACTACTGCAAGACAGTAGTGATACAAGTTGTGCATATTGCAAGTATGCTGCTGTCAAGGGCATCCAAAAGCTACTTGAAGGAAGAACTTCTTTTTGTTCTCTGACAGCTGATGTTCATATATTTTATTCTTCCCCCCCCCCTCCCCAGTGCCTCTAACTTAGCACTTCCCTGTCTACAGAAATTTCCCCCTTTTCAATGGTGACTTGGGACAGTCACACTTCTGTTCGGGACTCAGAAATACCCAGATCTTAACACTTTATGATGGGTAATTCTATCAGTACCCAGTAATTGCTGTTAAAGTTTTCTCAAGAGGAAAGAGAGTGTCATCTCTGGCTCTGCATCCCCCCCAGCTGGTCCCCTACCTGTGCACCACAAGCTGCTTTTTAAAAAAATAAGAATAGCATCAGAAGTGCACAGGAATTCTGGATATATATTATTTGTAAGGCCTCCATAGGGTCTGGGAAAAGTATACCTTTGGTCTGGACCAAGACAGGTGCCATTGGAGCAGTGCCTTACAGCCTAGTAGGATTTTTAAGACAAGCCATCTTTCAGTGCTGTATAAATAAAGAACAGTGGATTCTGGTATTTAAGTGGCCTATACAATTCTTTGAGTGATGTCCACCCAGTATTATTATATGTACCTTCTCTTTATGGACACAGATGCTAATGTTTATGTTAGCTGGTCTAAATTTTCTACTACCATTAATCAGGAAGTGAGCACGAAGCTGAATTTGGGAGCAGTTCCAAATTCAGCGAAGGCAGTTTATTTTCCAAAGAAAACACTGTTGACAATAGAGTTGGAGTTTATAGACTGGATCTTCTAAATGCACAAATTCAAAACTTGCTCCCTAAAATACAGAGCAAGTACACTAACTGGCCCCCATACCATTCTAACACAGTCTCTGTGTATTTGTGTGCATTAGACTGTAGTTTTTCTGGTGCTTTTGAAAAAGGCTTGAGGTGAGGGATTTCAACAGGTCACAGGGTTTAATGTTGCATGGCACAGTCTGATTTTTTGCAGATTTATATTGGCCAGTGTTTATTGAATTTTATTGAAGAACTGTATTTTGTTTACATTCTGGCTGGGATTTTGAGATCCCTTTGCCAGACACCCACAAATACCTTACTACTTCTAAAAGTACAGGTTGTACAAAAAGAAGCAATATGCAGCCTGTCAAAGTCACGTTAAAGGGAACAGGCTGTCACTGAAATTTAAAAAGGCCAAAGGAGCAACATGATCTTGTGATTTCAGCAGCACTGAGGGACTTTGCAGTATCTGCTCAGCCTTAGTATTTCAGCACAGACTGTAAGAGAAAGACACCGGGAGCACACAATAGCAAAGAAAGAGAAGGAAGCACTAGGCTATAGTGGCATAAGAAGTCTCCTTGCCACAGCAGCAGTGCTTGCTCAATACCCAACTCAAAAAGAACGTCAAAAAGCCCATCCTTCCTTGGAATCTCTCAAGAAGCAAAATCGCTGCAAAACAATAACAGGAAAAAAAGCCTTGAAGACATTTTCTTGTTTCTTAAAATAGCTCTCCCCATGTGCCCACCCCATCCTCCTCACCATTTTTGGCAGGGAGCTAGCTGTAGCAAGTAATTAAAGAGGGACTTTCATCCTGGGACAAACATGCAGAAACGAATACATTTTACATTTTTCTTCGCCAGTACATTTTCTTTGCCAGCAAATATAACTAAAGATACTTGCATGAGCAACAAAGCTTCTTCTCTTGGAAGCCAAATTACTTTATCTGGTTTTATTCTTCGGTTAACAGGGTCGCGTCTGATCACATTTATACCAATGGAGTAATTATTCCCTAATAAAATTAGAAAGCAAGGCTTCATTTTACAGTTATCCGTAAAAGGTGGGAAGGAAGTGATATTATATAAATCAGAAAGAGCATTTGTCAAATGTCACTACAACATATTGCATGGAAGGGAAAACTGGCTTACTTTTTTTTTTTAAGACTTGGCCTTGACATTTTCATTTTTAAATTTTAATTTCATTTTCATTTTGAAATCATAAAAACTTTACACAGAAAAGTTTTAGAAGACTTTTTGAAGCAACATATATGGCAAAAATCCTTTCCAGGAAGAATTTTGCCTGGAAAAGGCAATTAGGACCAATCTTGGTCAGACTTATGCCAAACCCCTTCAGAATCATTAGTCTCTTCGAAGGATTTCCTTTATTTTCATAATGTTAGAGCACATCTCAATCTTCCACTTTAGAATACTGATTTTTTTGTGATGGGAAGTTGTCCTTACGCAACAGCACCATCAACCCTGATTTTGTAAATATCCATCTGCATAATCAAGATTTATGTTTATGAAAATATTTATACTTTCTCCTCTCTGTTAGGAGAGAAAAATTATATTTTATAATTAGGCAGTGGCAACAAACAAGATGTGTAATTACATTATTAGCATGTGTGAATTCAGAATAGGAAGCCCTGTGAAACTTTTCTTGGGGAAAAAAAATGTCCTGGGCTTGTACAGTAGGTGACTGTTAACTTGCCAGCTCTTGCCAGTCTCAAAATACCAAGACTTACCATATAAGTTCACTATGGGTCAGATTATTCCTCAGCAGTGGACACTTAAGCATTAGTTAAGTTTCACTAAAGCCTCTGACAGTGAAACATCAGTGATGCCTCGGCTTTTTCCATGTAATCTTCTCATGCATGAACTTCTCTTCGCATCTGCATAAAAGCAAAGGAAGATATAAAGGAAGAAAAATTAAAATCCAATGGAAACAGCATTTTTATTTAAACTGAGATTTTTATTTATGTATCTGTACATATGTATTTGTGAATGTGTTTATCCATAATGGGCAGAATTTTACCTTCACTGATTTTCACATTTAACTTTACCAACGATGCAAATTAATTAACCCAGAGATATCAAAATATTCTCCAAAATGTTTCTTTATGGCTGAATTAAATTTTATATCCTTTAATACAGCACCTAAGATTAGACAAAAGGTTCTACTTAATTGTCATCATTCACTGCTGCGCACTAAAAGCAGGTCCTTTACATTAAAATGCCTGGACACAGCCTCTTACACAATAATTACACTGAGGTTCAGTCCTTTGGATGCTGCTACCTTGAATAAGCAAACTGAAGTTTGTTTAAGCTCTATCTTAACCAAGTGAGTTTCAGAACATGGTCTGGAACCTGCATAAAAGTGGGTGCTGGTTAACCAGTGTGTACATTTGCAGTATCTGGCAATATGTTTTACTTCAGTTCAAAAGCCTTTTTGTTTGTTCATTAAAATTTAACATTTTCGTAACTTTGGACATAAATATTCATTAATTCCTGTCTTTTCTGACTTTAGGAGAGATGCTTGCAAAGTCCTCCTGTTAGTGAAGTATCAATAATTAATAAACATCTGTTTCATTTGAAGCATAGTGTTGTTAATAGGATGCAGTCATGAAGCCACCACCCTTAGAAAGTGGATTCATGACCAGCTTTTTTGCAAGTGTGTGGTGCTCCCAAAAAGGGTCAGTTCTGCCCTCTGTCCTCTCACAAATACCAAGAAATCAGTATTTATTGTGGGATTACCTTTCTGCCCCTTCAGCTGACAAATACTTTCTGCCCAGCATGGCCAGAGCTGTAAGCCTCCAGTGTGAACCTGAGGCAGACCATTAACACCAGGAGCTGTGATGAAAAAAACTGCTGTGAATGCAGCAAAGAATGAAACACCCATGAGCCCCCACATCTGATCACTCTGTGCAGCTTGAAGGGTAATTATCCCAGCTGTAAATCTGATGAGCACTGAGTGAACTCTGTGGATGGCAATCTCTGAACCCCAAAGAGAGTTTTGCTTTGGCTATATCTGCAGTCCCTTGCCATGTGTGACCATAGGAGCCTCCTTTGGCAGTACTGCAGCTACACACAACGGAAGGGAGCTGTCAGACATGACCGCTGCTGGTGCATCTTGCTCTTTGTGTTCTCTAGTAACTACTCAGCCTGATCTTCAAATTCACCACCAACAGTGTGGATGGCTTCAGGCCCACTCAGGCCATCTGGCTCTCTTAGAGACTTCAAATAAGTTCTGTAAGTCTTTGGGACAGGCTTCTGTGTAGGGGTAGCTTCATGTATAGCATTCAGCCTTCTGCTGCTGGCTTGTTCACCTTGGCACTCTCGGTGCACAGAGAATATGCCTTATCCTCAAACCTTTCCAATATACAGGAGCAGTGGCTCTGTGCTTGCAGGCAGCATGTCGGGCTCACACAGGTGCAAATGTCTTCAATGTTCAAGGTTAAGCTTAATTTGCTGAGTTGTCATGGAGTTGGTCTAGTTAAATTTTGTGATCTGCCCAACACAAGCAACACGTAGTTGGCTTGCGGCTAACGTTTAGTAGCTGTGTATACATGCACACCCACTGCGCACAGATACAGGATTCTTTTATGACTACTTAGCTCTCTGCTTGGACTTCAACACATTTCTGGTGATTGCTTTATCTTGGTGGAAAACATACTTCTGAAAAACTACCACGGGAGGACTCCCACGTTTAAGCTTTCCAGATAACCAACGCCTGAGCGTGCTGACAGTATGTGCAAGTGGGTTTATTTCCCCTGCTCTCCCCTGTAGCATTAGTGATGTCTTGCTCGGATAAGTCAGGGGACAAACAGTTGTACTTTGGTCCACTCATGGTAGCTACTATGAGCAGTTAATGTGCTGGGTCACATTGAAGTTTGCCCTCTGTGTACTTACCTTCATAGGAGTGTTTTTATGACCTACATCGCTTCCTGACATTTACAGGCTTGAACTCCTTGTGATGTAATTTTGATGATGTTCTTAAAGAAGTGCATGATGGAGGTCTGCAAAACGAATTTGCCTAATTCATTTTTGTTGGCCCAAAAATTTCCTCTGTCCCCAGTAAATAGAATGCTATTGCTTTATCCCCCTGGTCTCCCCATCGCATAGGACTAACCATGCTGATCACTCTGAAGCAGCCAGATGAAGCAGGAAGGAGTTCCAGAAATGATGCAGCCCACTCATCTGTTCAGTTCATCCATAGAACAAGAGAGCTCAGTGACACCAAAGGCTCTGGCCCAGGACCCCCAAGGTAAGAGTTAGCTCTACAGAGTGATTTCATGAAGCAGTTTCTCATCCTAAGACATAAACACTAAATAACTTCTTTGGAAAAGACCCATTTGCTTAAAGACTAGAAGACCAAAAACAGAAAAAAGAGATGTGGAAATATGAACTTTTGCCTTTTTTCTTTTTTTTTTTTTTTTAATTTTATTTTTATGCAAACTTCTAGCACATCTTAAAACTTCTAACACAAGAGCTTTTTCATTTCTTTCTAAGTCAGTTTTTCTCTAGACTCAGCAAAACAAACTCTGTTTATTAATATGAGCTTGTCCCAAGACCTGATTTTGCCAAGCCTTAAGCATTAGAAATCCCCTAAAAATCCTTTCCTTCTCATCCATCCTTCTAGCCTTCCTCTCCCACAACATACACAAGGCACTTCCTTCAGGTTTGCTCTGAGATCAGAATTTCCTCAGGATGTTCAGCCTCAAAGCTTGAGAAACACTACAACACGTTAGTCACCTCCCTCAGCACAGTTCCCAAATACACCAGCAAGCCAGACTTCCAGCTGATGCAATTCATCAGCATTACCCTGTCAAGTTTCACTGGAGACCTGATCCATGGCATCCACTGCAGCAAATGACTACACGATGGCCATTCAGCGCCCTTATTTTGTGGGTAAATTGAGAGGCACTATGACTAAAACAAAAATGTGTGAAACTCATCCCTTATTTAGAGTCATCTGAATATTACATTTCTGCTCAGTCACATACAGATAAAAAGAAGGAGACATATATGTCTGTTATTGAGATTAGTAGAAATGTGAACAAAATAGTATTATCCCATAGGAGTATCTATTTGCCTTTTGCATCCCTCATTACCTAGTGATAACAGAAGCATGTGCACAGAAAGTCACATCAAAAGACTACACACCAATTAACATTTGCTTTGTCATGTTTACCTGTGTGAGAGCTTTGCGTTAGATATATTACACACAAGAGGAATTAATTATTTTTTTTCATTGTATCTTCTGCATATTTCCAGGTTTTGAGTAACACTTGCAACAGGATAGTTTGTTCAGCAGATCTGTGGTGTCACGAAGCGGGGCAGCTCTAAGCCTCACAGCAGAGGCCAAAGGGTAGGAACTGTATGTGTTGCTTACGCAGTGATAATACTCATGTTTCTCGAAGTAACAACACATTTGCATTAACAGCACATGCCACAAGATAACTCTAATGCCATGGGAAAATAGTATCTAACTCCATTGTCACCTTAATAAGTGAAGAATGAAATCAGGGGAGATACATCAGGGTAAATGTAGTGAGCGGGGAATCATGTCCCTAAAAAATTGTAATCGTCTTCCTAATTGAAGCATAGCTGTGTTTTCTGCTCCTGTTTTCCTCACTGGATATGCAAGTTAATATTTTTCTTAATAATTTTCCAGAGAAGTTTTGTTTTGTTTTCCAATTTCACAGAATGGTCAGATGGATTTTCCTCAGACTTTCTCCCAGAAGCCATTGGCTGAGCTCAGTGATGGAAAATTTCAGCCTAGAAAGTAGAACCTTTCAGAAACTCAGGAGCAAGGGAAAACACTGGGCTTGGAGCAAAAGCTGCTTGCAGCCATAACTACAATACTACGTCAGTGTCCATGTGTATGCTATGGTACAGACATAGCATTGATTTACACATGCAATTTTTGAAGCTGAGGCAATTGGTGTTAATTGTTTTATTGACTGGTAACACAAGAAAAAACAGAAGATACATACAGTTGGGATGTTCTACTGGCCTGATTTGACTCACCAGACTTTCTCAGGAAATGCTTGAGCATGTTTCATTCAGTAGGTACAGCCGGCATGCCTGGACATAGCACATCTCTTCTGTTTGATGTGGTTTCATAGGGCTTGCACGTCCTTTGTATCACATAGGCCTGTGGGTGCCCAGGGGAGAATGCAATTGGCTGATGATTAAATGGCAAGCATATGCAGTAGCACCCTTCAAGAGTCCTCTGATACTATAAGAACATATAAATCAGGGGCCCGGTGACAAACTCGTTTCTAACAGTTCTTAGCCCCCTGTAACCATATGATGGAACAGAGGATGAGAAAGTGCAAGTCCAAGGCAAGAAATTTCTTGAACATTTGTGGGTTACCCCCCCCCCCCCCCCATTTTCTGTATGAGAGTCAGCAGAAATTTTGCTTGTAGGTGCAGGCAGCAAAATAATTGGGAGACCATCATAGTTGTGTGACATAACCTTTCTGTTTTGCTTTTCACCATTTGGGATGGCGTTCTTCTGTCGATATGTAAGACAGGGCTTGGCAATTCGATTACAGCTTACACTGAGCTCCTAGACTGGTTCATGTGAAAGAACTCTTTAGACTAATTGTCTGAGAATATCAATCACTGTGTTCTCCTGTGCTGTGTGTCCATTATTGCTCTCCTAGAGCACCAGCAGCAGCTCAGGAGAAGCTAATTTGATGCTGATGTAGCAGGAAAAATAGCTAACCTAAACAGAAGCAACCTAAAGGTGGGCTCTGGCCTCCTCAGTGGCCAGAGTTCCTGTACTAGCTTACAGCTGGGACCAGAAGATGCCAAGATGCTATTAAGTCTTTCGGTTTGGTAAAGTGTTTATGGATTCAGAGTAGAAGGTAGTTATTTTTGGTAAGCTTTGACCTGTGGTGAGAAAAAAATCTCTGCTTTACATTAAAAAGGGCAGAATACCTAACCATTCCTATGAGAATAAGAAAGGAATTGATTCTCGCATAAAGGTTAGCACAATCAGGTAAGAGAAAATGTGTTCCCTACTGCAGCTGCCTGTGGTTACCCTTTTCGTTCTCGTTTCCATTAGAGGGCGCTCTTGTTTCAAAAATTATGCAAGCCAAGGTTTCTGCCATCAGTTGCCTCTAAAGCGGGTCTTCAAGTTAGGTGGTCCAGTCCAGTTACTAAATGCTAAGGAAGGTAAAAGACAGCATGATTAAACAAGATAGCATTACTTATTTTCCCTGCTGTACAAGTCAGGATCACTGCAGGCATTAAAGATCAAGAGGCAGCAGCTGCGTAGAAACTGTTCTCCTTGGAGTCTCTCATTACACAGACCCTGCACAGACCCTCACCAACAGGCTAATACCACTTTTCACAGTTTCATTCTTTCTCTCTTTTAAAAAGAAATACACAGAAAGACAGTTTACATTTGCATTTTAAAGTACATTTATACAAAAGCCTTACACTTTATACAGGACATTGGAAATAAACTGAATCTGTTATTTATAAGACTTTGCAACCAGGTGCATTTTAAAAAACCTAAATAAAGTGTGAACAAGCACAGAATAGGTTTTTCTGCTGCCATATTGGCATGATGACTCAATGCAAGCTATCATCTGCTGCAAGGGGAGATGCTTGATCTCTGCAGCTGTCCCTCCCAATAGCCCACATCTGATAGCCTTCTTCCCACAGGACCTTCCATCTAGAAGGCAGCAGGACATTACTAGGGGGAGATACTGGCACTTGCTCAAAAGGCACAACACAGCCACTTTCCACTCCTGTCTTTGCCTCCATTTTTCCTTTCATTTCTTTTCTATAGATCATGAAAATTGCCCTCAACTGTCCTCAGTAGGTGGCCTTCCTCTTCACCCTAGCACCTTGTGTCATGAAGCCTGTAGCCCAGCTCCATCCTATCAGTCTGTATGGATGCATTTTTTAAGTGCTCAAACTTGAATGATTTTAAAAGAAGATAGCAACAATAATAACAGGTTCCTAGAAGTACAGTGTTGGATAAGCACTGTCAATATTTGAGAACCTTGCAACTAAACATGTCTGCATCTGCCTCAGAGAAGAGACAGTTGACCCTTCAGGCGTTGTGGAAGGCTTCCCCCCCAGGATCCAGCTGCAGACTAAGGAGAAACAAAACTCTCCCACCACTTCA
Source organism: Nestor notabilis (assembly GCF_000696875.1). NCBI lineage: Eukaryota > Metazoa > Chordata > Aves > Psittaciformes > Psittacidae > Nestor > Nestor notabilis. The sequence goes on along the minus strand of NW_009939604.1, from coordinate 75,097 downwards.
GTTGCATTCTGCTGCCTTTACAACTGACACTCCTGTCTATGACTTCTACTAGCATTTAGTAGCAGCTGTGCCCCCAGCTGGGAGCTTTCACTTTCTATTTTTAAAATCAGTGAAATCAGGAGCATATGTGGCCTATAATTTACCATGTATTTTTAATAATAAAACCCACTCAGCAGCATATAAGACTGCAGTTCTACCCTGGAGAAGCTTTGCTCCTTAGGAGATCCTTTATCAGGGTTTAATATACCTGATTATATTGGGGGTGTGACATTCTCCACAATTTGCTATCATCAAAGTGTGCAGCATATTACACAAAAAACGATGCCATACAATGCTTGTTCCCTAGGACCAGACTCAGAAGGAAGTAAGTGACAATAGCTTCTCACTTCAGTGCAAAATTGAAAATCATGTGTGACAGCCAGTTACCTCCAAGATACCTTCTTACTCCTGTGTTATGACAATGGTTAGCAAATATGATATAACTGTGCATGTAAGTAGTTTGTGCATTTAAATGCATATGTATTTTAAGCAAAGCTATATGTTCAGGATTCAACTATTTCCAGCTAGAAGTCAAAACTAAATAGGAGGAAGAGAAAGAATTTAAGTAATATCTGTCTAGGAGTGAGAAGAAAACTGAGATGGGTGGCAAAGGAATGATGTAGGTGATACAATTTTTGCTTTGCATAAACAAGAAAACAAGTCTTTGGGAATTACAGAGTCAATTTGTATTATTCTGTTTCCCCTCTTGCCCCTTAAACCCAAGACCACTAATCTTCATTTCAGGAGAGGTCTAAAACTAAATGCCCTACAGCCTAATCTTGATGAGAACTAGGCCTACTCCAGATTTAGGCTGCCCTAATTTTTGCATTGAAAGGTTTTGGGATATTTTTTTTGTGGAAATCGGGAGAGTTATACTGATGCATAGCTAGTAAGAATGGCAGTCATGCAGGTCTTGAAAGTAAGGTCTTGGCAAAAACATGGCCATTTCACAAATGTGCTTTTCAAGCACCTTGACATAAGCAGGTAAACAGCTATACAGCAACTCTCCTGGTGTTGTGCCCCATGTGTGTAAGGGTTTTATTTTTTTTCCAAAGGACCTTCTTATGTCACTTGCCTTCTATGTGTGAGCTCAAAAGGCCACCCAGAGCTTTCTACATTCTGTCCCATGGATGATTAGAAGGCCTAAGCAAGCTTATGACATTCTGTTTGTGAATGATCTCTGACTTTCAGAGTGCCAGTTTCTCATTGGTTTCACCTTATTATGATCTGGTGGAATCAGGTAACCCTTTAAGTTTTCCTTCAGGGACTATCCATCCCCCTTTGAAGCGTGAATGCAGAGGAAGTGCATACCCCTGAGATTCCTCTGAACAGCAAAGGCAGCAGCTTTTACATAGGTTTCTCTGGCAATCTCTCTATATTTGCCATTGGACTAAGACATCAGCCTAACAGGCTTTCCTTTTCCTGGAGATATTATGTAAATGGAAGCCTCGTCAGGTATCCATCACTGGCCACCTTATTATCACTAATAAAATTAAGCTTGGCTACAGTTGATGGTAATCTACTTTAATGTCCAATTAAGTTTATATTAAGTTTCTCAGTGTTTATATTACACTACTAGACTATATGATAATTGTTGTTGTTGCTGCCTGAGATAGAGAGTGGAGAGATGGGTAGAAAAATCCTGCATACCTACCTGCATAGAAGTTGTTATTTGTAATATTTGTAAATGTAATATGTATTCACATATTACATTTCAGGTGACAAGAATAAATGTTCAGAATGGTATTTTAGGGCCTTAAAATCTAAGGATCTGTGAAGTGATTGCTTTGACTTAGTGGTGTGTGTTTGAGAGTGAATGAGATGGACAATGAGTTTGTTCTCAGGACTAGGATGTCCTGGTTGACAGCCACAGGAAGCTTGCTGAGCTAGTGCCTTGCTTCTAAGCATAAAGAGAAGCCAGCATCTAACAGAAAAGCCAACACCTTTCTAAATTCATGTGAAATAAAATGCTTTCAAATAGAAAAGCCTGGATCCTGCTGGCAAACTCCAGGAATAGAACAAAATCGATGAGAACAATGTGGACAAAGCTAGTGAGCTGAATACCCCTTGACCTTGGAGCCAGAGTTGTTTTCCTAGTGCAATTTTCCTTGCTGTGAGGCTTCTATAAATGCAGTTGCTGACTGGTTTAACTCACAGGTTAACTGGTGTGAAATAAACAAGTCCTCATAGCATCGTATTTAGCTTCTGCTCGTTCATCAACTTCTGTTTGTTTCTTATTTTCTTCTCTCAAACCATTTCCAGCTTCATTGTCTTGATGTTTTGGGTTTTTTTTAGTAGTTCTAGCTTTCATGCTCATCCAGCTAGTTATTTGTAAAAATCATCACTAATAACTATCACTTAGGGCAACACCTATTTACAAGGGCATCATCCACAGCCATCTTGTCAGCTGAACGTAGTAAACAAGGCTCTGGAGAAGCAAGCAAATACTGATGTACAATCTGATGTAGATACAGTGGACTTACTTAAAAGACCAAACTGGAAACAGAAAAGAAGCTTGTCTAATAATGTCCCATACTTGAACCTGCTTTGGCAGTGGGATAGATATGATTACTTAATAGGGCTTTTTCATCTCTAGTTTCTAAATTCCCCATTGATTTCAGGAAATGGTGAGTCAATAGGTTAGCAGATACTTCTGTTTGTCTATTTTGCTGGCTCCTTTATTTATTCTGTGTCTCTTGGTTACTCTGGGAATAAAAGAAAAACCCAAAACATATGATACAAACGTGGAGATACAGAGGTCAAAGTCAAATGAGGTTAAATAAAAATTTCCTATAATATGGTTCAGAAGGTAATGATTTCTGAGCTGATCTTCAGGTTGTCTGGGGGATCTGGCTCGAAAATTATTTCTTCTTCCTGAACCAGATGCATGGTTCAGAAACAGAGTTTTCATCCATGTCAAACACCATCCATATCAAGACAGCAAATTGGCTGGCTTTCAGACCACAAAGGAAGCATCCTGCCCATAGCTGGACATGCATGAGGATTGCCTGGTTCTTATTAGTTAGGACAGGAAAGTGATGGATTAGTAGTTGGACTAAGAGTTAGTTAAAGTCCTGGGGTAGGGATTTGTGTACGGAGATACATACAACCTTGCCAATGCATGAGAAGCTTTCTTGTGGTGGTTGAAGCCCAAACCCTTCCTATGCAGAGGTTAACTAGTTTAATTTCTCTGACAAACACAAACCTTCTAGAAGCTAAAAAGAAAGTAACTTAGTTATTTTCACTTTTTGACCTGATGTAGAAGTTCAGCTCATGTCCCTGGCACTGAATCAGTCTCAAAGCAGTCATCTTCTGTGTCACATTTATATAGTGATGTTCCAAGAACAAAAAAAAGGCAAAAGAGCACACCTATCTTGTAAAACATGACTTTGAGGTGATTAAACCCTCTGGACAGAGACTTCCAAACATTAGAGTTGCTGGTACAAAAGAAAGAAACCAGACTAATGCATATTTTTTGTCTCCTCTTTTATATCTCCTCCTATGCCAGGAGAGGCTACCACTCTGATGAAGCAGTGGAAGGGCAGAGATATTAAAGAGACTGAACAAAGCAGTGGATGTGGATGTCGGCAGCAGGCAATGAAGCACTCGGAGGAAGACGCCAAGCTGCTCCTCTCAAGCTGGCACATCCACATGGCAGAAAGCCTTTCTGCGATACTACATCAGGTCCAGAAGCACAGCTCAGCAGCCCTACTTCTCTTGCTCATTCCATGGCGTGGTGAAAATAAATCCATTGTACCACTGAGGCTGAAATGCTGAGCCATTATTTTTCTTTCATAATGTCTGTTTCCAAGCTGGCTATGTTTCTGTGCCAGGTAACATTCACTGTGAAACACTGGCATTGGGTAGTTTTCTAGGAGGCTTCTCTACTCATTGGCAAAGAAAAAATACCTCCTTCACACCACCATGCATGCCCTACCAGAGGAACAAAGAACAGAGCAGTGCCTTCTCCAGGCATGCACTCGCCAGGTCAGTCCATTAAAGGGCCTGCAAGTCCTCAGGGGCACTGGAAGTGCTGCCTTGAACACCACATTCATCCTAGCTTACAAGATACAACCATGCATGGATGCGCAGTCTTGGCATCAAGACTGTGTGCCTATAGCCTCTACTTTCCTGCCTGTTCCCAGGAGGAAACTGGACTGCTCCTGGTCTACAGGTCCAATAAAAATCCTGAATAATACACCAGGACCTCACTAGGGAGCTCTGACAGTGTTACTGACTGGTTGTAAACTGTGAAACTGGAAAGTCCCCTCTTTCTTCACCTTACCATTTTTACTCCTGATTCTGGCCATGGTATAATCTGCTCAGAAGCTGGTCAGGAGAGCTCTGCAAAACAGAGCTCTGCCTATCACAACAGAGTCTGAGGAGAGAGATGCTCTGCATTAAGCCTGTTTAGAAAGATTAGAGAATAAGGAATATTAGGATCTTTTGTTACATACCTCCATTAGTGCAAGTAAATAAGGCCTAAATGGCTCCTGAGAGAAGGCAGAAGACCTCAAGTTAAGCTCTTTCCAGTAAGTAAGCAAGCAAGCAACCCCCCCTACCCACTCCCTTCCTCACGCCTGTCTGCCTGTTAATGTAAATTTTCAGGAATTATCCTTTTAAAAGATAAAGGAGAGAGAAGGAACAGAGAATATGATTGTGCATTGCAGCCAATTTGAGAGGGGAGCCGAGCTGTGTTTGGCATAATGCCCATTAGCTAGCTCAAATTTCACCTGTAAAAGCCCTGTAGACATTAAAAAAGCATTCATTATCCACCCAGACACAAAACACTCATTATGCTCTATTTTTCCAATCCTGCTAACTATGCAT
>NW_009939604.1:64380-70197 GCF_000696875.1 Nestor notabilis | reverse complement strand
TGCTGAAGGACAGTATTACCTGCTTCCTTCAGATTACTTGCCGATCACAGCTGCTCATGGGGTTTTGTTTTTAATGAGATGGAAGGTTCTTTGACAGGGCTTCTCCCAAATGACCATGGACCTACATGTGTGGGTTCCTGGTTCCTTTTTGAAAGGCTCGGCTACAGGCATGAGCCCAAGGCCTGCTCGTCTCTCCACTTGGGGCATTCACACACAACAGACTGTTGCTCATAGCCATGTGAATTCAACTAGAATTTGGTAGCCCCTGAGGCATTTTCTGCATTTCTGTGTATAACGAACTGTGTGCTGACTATCAAAGGGTACTAGATTTTTTTTCCATAATGTATCTAGATATTTTTGCACAAATTTGCTTTCTTCATGGTACAGAAAAGTCTGTATTGAATTTAATGATGAATGTAGATATCCCTATTAAAAGGCTTAGCTTTTTTCAGTTCTATGTATACTTTTATTAGAACTTTGGCTTCAAGAGAAAATGTGTTGTAGCTACCCTTAGCCATGACATCACAGCTGTTAGCACAGCAATAACCTCTAAGCACCGCAGTTAGTGCTTTTCCCTAAGCAAAAGCAACAATTTTATGTGGTTGTCAGATGCTAAGATAAATTTTGGCAGTGAATTAACAGTGTGCATCACACGGGTGTTATCTGGATGTGCTCCCTGCCAGTTACAGGCTGAAATCAGAATCCTTCTGATACAAAGATAGCAAGTCCATCAGATTACCCAAAGGAGAGGATATGCAGGACCTTATCTCAGCTAACACCTGGCTTTTTTTGTGTCCAAGTGACTATTAAGAAATTTCCACCCAAGTTACTCTATTGCAAAATGTCACCAGTTGTTCTGTGGCTGCTATGCAAACCCCTTGCATGACAGCCACACTAATAGGAGAGGAATAAGTGTGCAGCATATGGCAATGAATTTGCTCTGGGGCTGGGGTTCCCAAAAAGGTGGCATGTTCTTGTTCTGTGAGCATCTGAATGTTAGCTGAGACATTTCTCCTTCTGCTCATGCATATATGTGACACCCACTGCCTGTTCTGATTTCAGAGCTAAGTGCTTTTGGGAACCCTCGCTCTAAGGCATGTTACAGCTTTTCCCTCAAGACCCAAAGATAATTTGGGGCCCCATGGTTGGTTTTTTTTTTTCTAAGGAAGTTTACTTCAATTTGCATACACTGTGCAGCCCTGATTTCACAACAGTGAGCATTGGCAGTGAACAGCTAAACACTACCCAGGTTCTTGTAAAGTGAAAGCACTATAGAAACAGAGGCATAGGGCAGGCTTTTCTTGCCATGTCTAAAGGCATCCTGTACCAAAGGGGTTTTTCTATATCCAGATTCCTTGGAAGAGACTAGGATGGTATAATCAGAGGGGAACAGTCTCGGCAGATGAATCACCTCTCACCTGGAAACCCAGGTCCCAGACTGGATGGTTGGCAGGCCAGTTGGCCCCATCCTGTATAAGAGGGTCCCAGAGCCAGAGAGGAGTTGTGATGTGATGCTAAGTGAAGTGCCAGTCCTTCAGCGAGGTGCTCTGAGGCAGGAGAGAGCTGAAGGAATCTCCAGCCAGAGACTGTGAGACAAGGCAGGTCTGGGACTGGCATTTCGAAACTGTTGCAAAACGAGCCTGAGGTGACAGTGGGGTGTATAAAGAATCTTGTACTCCTCATAATTACGAAGACTACAGAGAAACCAGCAGCCCCAGGCTTTCTTCAGACCTATGGTCACTTAAAAACTATAGCAAAGCTGTATTTTGAGGCAAAGACAAAAACCTAAAGAATTGAATGGAGAAGATATGATTGTTTTTCTGCAGCTTTTGGTCTGCACCTCTCCAAATAGGTGTCTGAATACTTGTTAAAGAAATAACATGGCAAATCTTTGCACATACATGCATCATTGGTGAGGATTAAAACAAATGCTCTCCAATCCCATGTTTATTTCTCCGAAGGGCATGGAGCGATATGGCAAGATATCTGGAACAATGAGAAGTATTTGGAGCTGGATCCCCTGCAAACATTTCCAAAGGTTCCTTCCCTCCATATCTGCCTTCTTCTCCCACACTTGGCCTTTATCTGTTTTTCTTCTTGATCCCTAGAAGATTTTTTCACAAGTTCCCATGCTTTATGCTTACAGTGCTACAATGTAAGAGTAGGGGAAGAAAAATCCTAATTTTAGTTCCAGCATATAAAATGTTATCTAGGGACAGGTCATTTTGTCCTAAGTGATCAAGCAGAAAAAGCATATGGCAACAAATAAAGCCTTAGAAAGGGTATTCATGTGGTTAAGGCATTAGCCTGTTAATTCCGGAGATTCGTGTTCCTTTTCTGGCTCCTCTACAGTTTCCTTGGGCTCCTCATGGGTTAATTTCTGTTCCTCACTTCTCTTCCTGTAATATGGGGGTAATGCTAACCTATCTAACAGCTCGGTGCAATGAGTATAAATTAATTACTGTGTGACAGATTTTCAAACACATTAGTGCTTAGTCCCATAACAAAGCCCTTCATGTAAACAAATATCCCTGGGAAAACAAGAGGCTGGATTTAGAGGTTGTTTTTGAGGTAAATTCCTATACCAGCACTCCCACCATAGGAACACACCTACACCAAAGGAAAAAAATAGGGCAAATGTATGGTGTCATGCTTTAAAGATCTTGAAAATCAGCCAAATCTGTAAAATGCTAAGGAGACTTAATGCAATACTTATACATCCTGGGGCTAATTCTCAGGAATGTTGAGTACCCTCTGCTCCCCACTGACTCCAGTTGTGGGCACTCAGCAAATTCAGATGTAGAATAATCATCTAGTGAACAAAAGGTACTTGAATGAAGCCTTATTCCTCAGCCTGCATATTTTCACCTTTATCATAGGAAGTTCCACCAAGCTCAACTGCTGTAGTATGTGCATACTTAAAATACAAAATAAAAAAAAAAAAAGTATGGATTATCTCTTTTCTTCCTATCTGATTGTTCCCCTAACCCTTGAAAATGCCCTTATCTGGCTCCCAAGAATGCTGCCAGGAAGGAAAAAAGGGTGAGGATTTTGCCATTGCTTTCTGCAGTCTCTAGGGTGGCCTTGGGCCTCCCCTTCCCTCTCATCTGCATCCCTGAGTCCCAAGAGCTTCAGCAGCATGTGAATGCACTCAAAAAACCACTGGCAGATGGGAATCCTTCTCCCTTTCTCCAGTTTTTGTTCATAAGGTGTGGGGTGAAGAGCATTGTTTTCTACCCGTTAAAAAACATTATGACAGCTTTGAATAGGGGAGATATTTGGTCCTTTCTCAGAAAAGCAGCTGGTTTCTTTTTACTTGAAAATGGAGCTTAATTCCTCTCTAGGCTGAGACAGCTTTTAAAACCTAACTAACAATAACACCTGGCTTTTGGGGATGTGATTGAACCAGCACTTCCCTGTCTGAAAACAGCCTTTGAAGAAGTTAATATCCAGACCTGTGCTTGGTGTATAACTGTAGTTAAATGCTTCCTTTGAGGGTGTGTGGAAGTCGTTTTTATAGGTGCAGAAGGTGCGATGGTGTGAACTGCTAACCAGGGGAGTGTTGTGCGGCCGGACTTGGCCACACAGAGGCTGGAGGGGCCAGAAGGGACCTTGTGACACCACATGGTGTCACCACTCCCCTCTCTGGCAAAGTGTCCCACCAAGCCTGGGTGGATCAAACCCCTGCAAAACAAATCAAAGCAAATTCCAGCCTGAAAGGCACACGAAGCTTGTGCTCAGAATGCGAGCCCCCATCCTTCATCCATGCATCATGGAACATTTGCTCGTAGCAGCGCGTGCTGAGCGCGCGGTGCGTTGGAAGGGAAATACCGGAGGGGCAGTCAACACTGTGGTCCCTGTTTGCCAACCGGGGCATGCTCCTGTGGGCTTGGCTGCGTCACCACTCCTCACTGGTCACCAGCTTCGCCTCAGACCCACCTCAGAGTGCTCTGTTTTCTTTGGCGGGGCCTGCGACCCCGGGCAACCCAACCCGGTGTTTGAGCCTTGCTCGGTGCGTTGCAGAACGGAGAACACATGTTTTTTTGTTTCAAAGATATTGCTTAAAATAACTCCATCTCTAGAAAGTTGAAGTTGGACACCACCAGCTCCCCCTCACCCCCCTTCCCCTTTTTGCACAGCTGTGGCTCCCATGAGGATCCAAAGACAGATGTGCCATGAGGATCCAAAGACATATGTGCCATGAGGATCTGGTTATCATTCCTCATTCCCACCCCCCACCAAAAAAGAAATGTATATATATATTTCTTTCTCTGGGCTGCTGGACAACAGCAAGCATCTGTGAGAAGAAGAGGGAAGGAAAGCACTGGCTGAAAAACATCCCGTGCTCCCTCACCCCCTCCCTGTCATCCTGTGCTCTCTTCTAACACGTTTTTAAACATACCAGTTTTGGTCTGGTTTCCTGGATGGCACATCTTCATGTCTAGCTGGGCTCCATCCATTACCTCATGAGACAGGGTAGGATCAAGGTGACAAGTTTGATGAAACGTTTAGAGCAAGGGGAATGGGTGAGGAGACACTCACAGGACAGCAGTGGAAATGGCGCGAGGGGGCACTTTTATATGTAGAAGTAAACTGAGCAAATCTGTTTCAGGAGGGAAAAGGTAATTTAAATTCTAGAGAGATAATTTATCATTCCCTCTTGTTTGCCCTACCAAAATGATGAACTGACTCATTTCATTTTATTTTATTTATTTTTTATTTTAAATTCAGTACCTGAGTTTGTCTATGTTTCATTTTTTTGCGGTTTGGAGGAGAGTAAGTTAAAATGCCTGCCCTACCTAGAGTTCAGAAGTAACCAAGTTACTTCCACTTCTGGAGGGTCCTATATTTTATTCCAAATTGGCGCAAGATCTGTTCAGTTATTCTTAGCCTTCCTGACGCCTTTTTGCTTTTGTTACATTAATGCATGGATGTGAAGGGGGAAGGGACTCTGAGTTCTGGATCCTGTTCCACTGAGCTGCTAATTCACATTAAGAAAGGTCAAGTCTAATAGAGCACTGCCTTATGCTGAGGCCAAGAGGAAAAGGAATTCATCTGAAAACTCGCTTTCCAGGTGTATTAACCCCTCCAAGTGCTATTAGGCTGCATATGTGTCCCAGCAGCAGCTCTTTCATGGAGAAGCCCAGATAAACTAGCTTATTACTCAGCTTTCAACTCCAATTCTCTATAGCTCAGATCACAGGTCTGCTATGGTTCCTACTGCTGCTTAATCTCACCTTTTATCAGGCTGTTGCCTGCCAGGAGTAAAGACACTCCCCTCTACTAAGGCATACAATTTTACAAGTCTGTTTATATATCAGGGCACTCTATGCAGAGTGAAGAAAGACAGCAGTACCAACCATGCAGAATCATTTAATCAAAAGTTTGGGGGGTTTTGTAGGCAAATGCAAGGATACTTTCAGAGATGAAGTGGAAGACTTTTTTTGGGGGAAAGCTGGGAGCGTGAGGAGCCATTATGCAGAGGAAGTTATCTTTGCTACTTGTATTACAGCATGATACACAGTAAGGGACCTGAGTAGCCTAGATCTACTGGCTTCTGCTTGAATCCCTACATATATATTTGTCAGATATGAATAGGAAAGAGAGAGGAGGACTAGATGGCTGCTCAGAAGGTGCTCAGGGAGATGGAAACAAAGTTTAACTAGCTGTTGGACAGAAACATATCTGTTTATCTTGAACAGGGGTAAGAGGTACAGGGAGTGGAAGAAAATTTGCTTTTATTGAAACAGAAATACAGATCATGGTATTTGGCCACATCACAAAACCTGAAGCTCATTTGAACACTTTAAGAAAACA
>NW_009939604.1:52881-64349 GCF_000696875.1 Nestor notabilis | reverse complement strand
GGGAAAGAGCAAACAATTTACTTTTCACTCTGTCTCAGTTCAGACCAAGTTAAGAAACCCTTTCCTATGAGAGGGTTAGAACATGATGAACAAACCAAAGCAAAATCACCACTAACAGTGTGCGGGTGGTTCTACACAGAGCTTGGTACTGACCTGACATCTGCAAGAGGAGAGCCCTAAGCAGTCTGGTGAATGTAGTTGTACATGTGACATTGGCTTGCAGTGACCAAATTAACTTGTTAGAATGCAAGAAGACTGCAAAAGAAAAAGAAAACAAAACAAGAGAGATAACTCATCTGTGTATATTCTACTCTTTCAGAATGTCTACTTTAACAAGAAATCTTTTTCATTAACCTCAAAACAGTTTGCTTTCGAATATTCTATTTTTGAGGGAGAGCTACTTTAGTGGTGTTTTTTTCTTCTAAATATACAAAGTGTAAATTATGTCCCAAGTGAGACTACATGTATGACACAGGCCAAATTTTTAATATATATTTCTATGCACATGGAAACATAACAGCTCCTGAAACATTTAATGAAAGATGTGTATGATCTCTTCTAAAGCTTCTCTGGATGGTGGTGATCTCAAATAAAGCATAGACCTAGCACTAGTGTTGACATGGTATATCAGAAAAGCTTTTCTTCACAAGCAAGGGCAGGAAAGACCAGTTGATACAATGGGAGGCAGGGATGACATTGCAGAGGTGTCACTGGACAGCAAAGGGATGAATCCCCAGCTGGTGGCACACGGTGCTCTCAGTTGGCACTGCGCTTTTCCAGGCACTCTGATGCCCCGTGAAGCTGGCAAGCACCGTCCCTCCAGGAGAGGAACTCCCTCAGTGTTGGCTGGGAGTAGAAATTAAAGTCTTTGCCCTCTGTCCTTCGAGAAAACAAGAATGTCTCAGTTTGCGTTTATGAGAAGATTTCACATCTCATTCCAGCTGGAGGGAAAAGGAGAGAGAAAAAACACACCCTTTTCTTAGCTAGTCTGGAGGTTGTCTGTGCACACAGGCTGGGATTGTGGGTTATTCCACAATGGTTTGAGTGTACCCCACTTCCCACCCCTGCCGAGAAAGTCTCAGTTCCAGGGGAAAGCATCACATCTACAGTGTAAAGGCCTAGGAGGTAGGCAAGGCACGATGTCTGGCTGAGGCAGGCTTTATGCTGCTCCATTTGGCACAGATAATGATAAGGTTCACTTCTGGCTTGCCAAGAGGGGCTGTTGCCTGCAGAGCACCTTGAGCATGTAGCTCAGCTGTGATAATACGCGTGTTAGGAAAGCCTGTTCAGGTCTTTCGTCACCCGTTATTAGCTACATGAAGGCATTTTTGTGCAGAATCAGAAATCCTAGAAAGAGTCCCAGAGCACAGAGTTGTTCAAGATTGGAACTATTTCTGGGGGAAGAGGTTGAGTTCAGGCCATTAAAGACTGAGGATGCCAAGTCTGGATCCAGGCGTAGCTTTCTGGGAAGAATGTTCAGGTCTGGGACTGCAATCTGTTCCCCAAAGGAAATACAGGAGAGAGAGTTCAAATTTTGCCACAATTTATGTATTCGCAGATGTGAAGCTCCAGGTGAGAATTCTGTGCTTGAATCAAACAGGGACTCCCCAGGCGCAGGGACAGGACAAACGCCAGCGGTCTAGCTGCCTTCACAGCCCTCTAGCTTTGAAGGGCAGGATCTGCTTTGGAGGTGAACGGCAACCAAGATGGGAACAACACAAGAATCAAAGTGAGGACTAACTATGGGAGTGGGAGAGAGTAGGAGTGTCCAACAAGTGTCATCCTGAATTCCCAATTCTCCTTAATTGTCCTTAAAGTGCTGCTGTAAAATATCTGGAAAATAACACTTCATGTTACCCCCCTCCCTTGTCCCCCTGTCCTCCCACCATCCCTATATCCCTCCTGGGTAAGAAGAGAGCATCTGTTATAGCAGTCTGGTCTGCACTAGTGGGTGGGTAAGTGGTTTCATGCAACACCAGCTGTGGGCTCCAGCCGGATTATGTTTAAACTCCTATATGCTATTTTCTCTACCTTCTGTTATCCCACGTTCTGCGGCTAGGGCGGGGAGGAGAGCAGGACAATTAGATTCAAAGCAATAATGATCATGATAAGAAGAAGAACTGATGTTGAGCGCAATTCCCATTTCTCATTACTATGCTACTGTAGTGATGGTTTGGCTCTCCTCCTGGCCTTGGCAAACACAATCCACTTCATCTCCTGCTTCTCCTGTTGGCTGGGCTCCCATCCTCCTCTTGGCTCCTGAAGCCAAACTCCTGGCTGGTTGCAGTAATCCCACATAATATTTCACGCAAATTTATATGAAGCCTGTTACAAAGCTCAGCAAGGAGACACTGTTTCTTTTTCTTTATACAATTAATCACTTGTAGCTCTGCTCCAAGAACCAGCCTGTCTCCCATGTAACTGCTCCTTTCTCTCAAGAAGGCTGAGAAAATGCAGTACCCAGGGAGGGCAGGGAGAAGCTCAGCTTTCCTTCCCTCTACCACACAACCCCAGGTGAAACCATGCCAACTCTTTCAAAGCCCCTCTCCAGCTCCTTTCTACCTGTCTCCCCCAGTGCCTTGCCCCAGGTAGGACAAAGCAAGCGCTTGTGGGCAGTCCCTGTCCTGCAGCCCACCTCACCCTCCCTCAGCCAGGGCTTGGCTGCCTGGGTTGCCCTTCTGCTGGCACCACAGCTTGGTCAACATGCTCCAGCTGCTCCTGTGTCTCAACCCACCACCGGCAATATTGCATGGGAGTGCTCCTGCCTCCTTCAGCTCCTGTTGCTTTGTGCTCTCTAGTTAATTTTTGGGTACAACTCCCTCTGCTCCCCTTCTCTCTCTCCCCGCTCTGTTTTGAAGTATTTCTAGTGTTGTGGCTGTTTTTGTGGAAAAACAGAAAGCTAACCCACAGGATGTTTCTGCGTCTAAACAGGAGACTCAAGTCTCTGGGCTTGTCAATCCAGGACCTCACACTAGTACTGAAATCCAGAGAAACAGAAATGGGGATCTCTTTTCTGCTTGTAACTGTGGGTGACCACCTCTTCACTTAGCATTTCCTTGCTTAAGTCCATCTGGCACATCACCCAATTTCTCCTCTTCCTCATCATCTCAAGTACAACATCAAGAAGATAATTAAGAAACATGCTTAACGAAAAACTATATCCCCCTTTTTAGCATTAGGCAGAGAAAGGGATTGAAAGCTGTAATCTGTTTTAGTGTCTTTTTTCTGATATCTGTACAAAATTCATGGTAGTCTGGTTCAATAGTAAAGAAAAAGGTAATTTAATTATGTGCTTAATAATTCTTAAGACATATGCTAGAAGAAACGGTGGGGTTTTTTTGTTCCAGCTAATTACCCAGAACGTCCTATTTTCCCTCCCAGATCAAACTTGGGCCATGTATGGTAAAGGAAGGAAACTAAATAAGAAGTTGGCCTTTTATTCTTCTTTCCCACCCCACACTTCTATTATGGGAGTATGTTTTTTCTGAAGTAGAATCACTGGTCAATGTTAAGTGAAATGCTCTTGCCCATTAGCTGCAGTTCCTCTGTTCAAAGCATATTTCCCAGTTCCCAAGGAATTTGAGGAACAAATTTTGAATCTATTATGCTCTAGAAATCTTTTCCAGTTGTAATGGGCTTACCTGCCAGGTAAGTATTTCTTCTCAGCAGACAGTTATCTTTCACTGGCTCTCCAAGTTGATGCATTTCAGGATTCTGTTTGCAATCTGAGATTAGAACTATAACCAAAACATTAGGAAGTGAGACTGCAGTCATACCTCTAAAGGTAAACAACATTTCTGAAGGCCAAACTTGCATGACAGCTTCCTCTCATCATTTTTGTGATAGTCATTTCCGTCTAAATTGGTTTGATATCTGAGCTGCTGAACAGGCAGCAATGATTGGTAGCATTTCTTTACAGATTGTGGTGTTGCAGTGAATATAAGTTAGATAGGATAGGCTGTGGAAGAAAGCCCTGGTATAAATGTGGTATTTAGTATCATTTCATCCTCTGTTCTGAAATCCCCAAACTGTTGGCTTCCAGAGGATGGGACAGCACACAAACGGAAAGATTACACTAGGAAGATAGTGTTAACTGCTTTTCAGCTTCTATTATGTCTTTGTAGAGCAATTTTATCTCCTTCAGGCATGCATACAATGGAGACTTTTATTTGAACAATTAAAGATGTGAATTTTCAGGTCAGTTTTGACAAAAGGAGAAGAAATTAAAACCAAGAAGTTTTAGAGTTAGAGAACATAGAGTACTGTATATAGAATTATATAGAGTGCTATGTGTTTGCCCAACATGTTTTTTGGAGGATTTTTTTTTCAGTAAAAAATGCCACAGTCTTTTACTTTAGACTTAGACCTGACCAAAGTTAGGACTGAACTGGTTATGACAGGACCCTGAATCAGCCAGAAATTTAAGGGACACTTGCTTGTATATTTTTCTTAAATAAAGAATCCCTTTGGAACACCAGAAGGAATTTCAAAACTCTGGAGCTGTGATTTATAAGAACCTAAACTAGGGGTCTTTTTACAACATAGAGAAATAAGATCTTCAAGTTAATATGAACAAAAATAGTGGAATTTAACAAGAATTCTCCCTGCCCATTGTGCAAGGTGATCATTTCCTTCAGGGTTGCTCATAGCACATCCTTCTTTTCATGTTCAAAGTCTGCTTCCTGGGATATAGAAGTTCTGCACAGACTTCTCTGGGTTCCTAGGAACAGTCCCTTTCTTTCCATCACCTGGGAGGCTTGGCTCTGTGTTTGCCCTGTGCTCTTCTCATCAGATTTTCTCCCACAGTCATGGTTGGTACTTGCAATTCCTCTACCCCAGGATGTACATCTTCAGATACTCTCAGGGAAGGACCAGTCTTCCCACTTTCTCTTTTGTCCAGCAGTCAGGACAAAGAAAAGAGGCAGTTTTCTATTGCCCAACTACTGCATCCTACTCTACATATTCAGATCTTTGCTGTTTTATATGGGAAGCTGTTTTATATGGCAAGTTCTTCCAGTTAGAAAACTACATAAGTGTCTGTGCTCCTGTCCTGTGTCAGATAAAAAACTACAATGACATGCTCTGGCATGCTGCTTTCCTGCACCTAGGCTGTGAAGCCTGCCTCGTACCCTCTCAAGGCTGAATCACAAGAAGTCTGATCTTCACAAAAGATTTTTAAAGGTATTGTTAGAATATTTGCCTTTTACCTTCTTGTGTAGTAAAGAGGAGGATAGCATTGCACAAAAAGCTGTCGAACTCTCAGCTGGGAAGGAGCAGTAATTGTCTTTGATCACCATGCTTGGGGCTCCTTATTCCTGGAGTGTGAATGTTGCCAGATGTGTTTGACCTGAGCAATGTATAGAGAAACTGAGAAGGGGCTCCTGAATGTAAACCAACCAGTACAGCATGAGAGGAAGTAGTTAGCCCAGCCTTATTTTTGAGCCAACTGCGTGTGATTTCAGGGCTACCTAGAGATTTAGCATAAGTGCTGTCTTCCGTACATCAAAGATGCAAATCCTGACTGGATGATATAGAAAGCCATTGCCTGCAGTATGATATACACATCCACTTCAGACATACCGGGAAACCCATCTGTTTACTTAACTTTTATGAAAGCAGTTGGGAGGAAGAGCTTCTATTTGACTGGGGAGTTATTTTTTTATTTGCTTATATTTATAAAAATAAGTACAAATGATGTGGGAAAAAATCAATCTTCTGGTAATGTAAGTTATCCAAATAGTCTTTCAAAGAGCAGTGTGTAGCAACAGGAGTGACAGTGACACCACTAAGAACTCACAGCAATAATAACCTGCCACCATTTATTTCTAACAAGTTACTTTTACAAACTTCACTTTCTCCCTCTTTTGCCCTCTTCCTTCCCAGAGACCATCTTTGTCCCAAGACATAAGCTAAGCTTTCTCAGGCTTTCAGGATGTTCATAAACAGGGTATCAGGGAAGACTGGAAGCAGGAACACACAGCATCTCCCAAAGTAGAGGAAAACTGTATGTCACAGGCTGCGTCTGATGCCAAGTCATTTGATGAAGAGGGACCATGGTACTTCAGAAGATGGAGGGACGGTTCAGGGGACAGTAGCTGCAGAGCAAGCTTCTGGCAGGAGTTCTCAATACAAATAACTTTCTACACAGCACATCACCAGCTGCAGTGCTGTGCTATCCCTTATTTCAATATTCTGGGTGCCACAGTCTCTGTGACTTTGGGCAGTTCACAATGCTGTAATGTTTTAATATCCCATCTGTCTCTGGACAATGGCAAAAAATCTTGCTAGGTTAAGGTCTGGCAATTCAAGAAGCTACTTCTCACATGGATGACCCATCCCAACATGGGGCATTGCTGCTCTGTGACAGGGATAGAAGAATGATCTACAAGTTCTTGCCTCGCATCATCTTCATTAATAATCTATTACACTGCAGGAGAAAGAAAGCTTGTGCTAATATTTTGGACCCTGAAATGAGTAGTCTGAGCCATGGACATATGTCCTATCCCCCATTCCCTCTTCTTGGCAGCAAACTCTGCCAGATGGCCATTGCATGCTAAAGCCATCAGTGCACGTGAGCCTGTATCTTGACTAACCAAGCAGTGGCAGCTTGCTACTGCACTGAATACACCATGACAGTAGTAAAACTTCTGATGAAACAACACCCTTTTATTTATATCAGAATTGTTTCAAATAGCTTTGGGGGGGAAAGTAAATAAAGGTTATTGCCATCTTTCCAGTAAGAAAAAAAAGGAGTTCATTTGTTGAGATGTAACAGAATTTTGGCCAGCAAAGAGCCTGTAGTTATTTGCACAATTTTACTTGTACAGACACGCAGGTACAGATGCTTTCATGGAAACTCTGGCTACATAACAGTATTAAGTTTGGCTGAGTCCTGAGACTATTTTCAGAAACTTTCAGAAATTTACAGGAAGTACCTTTCCTTCTCATTTATGTACAGCATTATTGTTGTTTTTATGTATTAAACAAATAAACAGACATACTTCTACTTTTCTTCTTCTGTATTTCATACTAAGAAAGGAGGTGTGCTGGAGAGGAGAAAAATCTTGGCTTAACTAGTTCAAAACCAAGGCTTATGGAAACCCAGAAGTTGAATGTTCTTTCTAGAAAACCTAGTCTTAAGAGCAGTGGTCTCCTCTGAGACTGCCTGGGCTACTGCTTGCGTTGTGGCAAAATAAACAAACAAACAGAGTAAAGTAAAGATGAAAAGGTCCCCTGAGATTCAGGTCTTTTGCTGTCTCTTTAATGAGTAATGAATGGGGTGACCACACAGACTTGGAAAGCCCTGCAATGCTTGAATCTGCTGCTGGCTTTCAAGCAGGCAGAGTGCAGGTTTATATGGGACTCCCTGGCAGTATTAGGGAGTCAATTAGAGGGGCTTCAAGGTAAACTGTGAGTTTTTATTAGTCACACAGAGGGGAAAAATAATTAACTGCTGCTCTTTATTCTCACCGGTGGTATGTAAGCAGAATCTTGAATTATACAAGAGAGTCCTAAGAAACTCCTGGAAAGGGTGTCTCTCCAGCTTGGGTGTCCAGATCTGCTGTCTTGAGACCCTTCTATGAGCATGAATTCAGCTCTCAGTAAAAGAAGGGAAACTCCTAGGAAAGGTCTGCTTGAGGTGACCATATATCCCAAGGTACCTTCACATTCACCTGGGTGGTCTCAACCCTCTGAAAGGAAGACTCTTTCTACACAAGGTACACGGAGCACATGTTGACCTCTATAATAATACAAGGTCTCCAAACTTAAGTATGTTGTGTAACACTGATCATGGCTTTTTGTTCTTTCCTTACCTTGAGATCTCCCAGCCTGTTCTCAGAGCTCTGTAATGAAGTCTTTAAGGACTTATTGGAGCAAGGAAAAGAGGGACTTTCTTCCAAGCTACATATGGAGCAATGGGAAGAACTATGTATTAGGCAAAGGACATTTAGTCCTGTCATCTAAGCCTACCAGAGAATACAAGACAGATCCTTTTGAATGTATTTTGTGGCTATGGCACTGGTTCCCCTTTGCTGGCAGCGAATTATTTGGGTATGGCCTCTGTTTCCCTGTTTAAGTTCCTTCTTTTCTGCTTCATTGCCTCTTCTGAGAGGGTATCAGCATGCAAAGACTTTGGATGTTTTTTTGCAATTAAGCAATACCTTCACACACTGTGTTCATGAAGGTAAAAGACACTATTCTTTTTTTAGCACATGGAGGATTATACAGATTTAAGGTAGTTGTGAAGGTGGAAAACTTTCTAAAAATGCCTTATGATGTAGAATTAGATTAGGTACTCTAAGGGTAGCAGAAAGAGAAGATTTCTGTCTCCAGTGCTTTCATGCTTTGGTACCTTTCATGAGCAGCAAACACATTTTTCAAACCACTGTGAAGAATAAAAAGTCAAAGCTGATAAACATTTTAAAATACACAATGAAAGAAATCCAGCTTTAGAAGCACACCATGAAAGAAATCCAATTCCCTTTGAAGCAGGCAACAGTATCATAAAGAGGGAAAAGTATAAGAAAAATGCAGAAAACTAAATAAGGTAATTAATGACTAAAAGAAAACCCAACCCTAGAGCTGAAACAGAAGGAGGCTGCATGCTGAAAACCATACACATTAAAAGAGGAATTAAAAAAACTCAAACAATAACTTTGCAGTCTTCTCTACTAGCAGAGATTGTTCTGACCACAGTGCTCTGTGCCTGGTGGGAATGCAGAACAATGGAGGGCTTTGAAGATTAATGGTTGTTAAAGTTAGAAGGAACTTGTTGGACTTTCCACAGAAAATAAGTTATGGATCCTCAGCCAGTAAGAGGCCACAAAATGTCACTCAGTATCAAGACTAAAATGTAAAGACCAAGGCCTTAGATTTGTTCTGTTTTCAACTAACTATAGGTTTCCTGAAGGAAACTAGATAGCTATATACAGGAAATTTACAATAACCAGGACTGCTATTTATGAAGTGAATCATAATGACTAATCCTGAATCCATTAGGCTGGCCTTAGGGGTTTTTTTTTTCCCCAATTGCAAATGGAAAGGATGTTTTTTGTTTTGTTTTGATTTTTGTGGTCAGAAATACTTGGCTTTCAGAAGAAAATCAAAATTGCAGACAGTCATAAAATTTTGAGACCAGATTAATTTTTTTGAAGACCACGTTATGTCAGAAGACAGTTTTTTGAAGAGCTTCTTTTCCCCCAGATTCACCTCAGATGAATATAATCTAAATCCCTTGATAGCTTGGAGATGGCTGATTATTTATGCCTGCTGCGAAAGTAGCAAGGAATAGTGGACTTTTGAATTATTGTTTCATGTTGCCATCAGGAACACCCTTTAACTGGAGAACAAGGTGATGGAATTACATGCATGCTTTCAGGTCCCAAGGGCTTGGGAGAGAAAGAGAGTTAGAGAGTTTGCTCATCATGAATCTAAGCAAAGACAGAAAAATAACCAGCTTTCTCAGCTTAATCAAAACCTGTTCCCCTAAGGAGGACCAACAGAGGTCCTATATGAAATGCCGGAGAAAGTCTCAGCAATACAGACACCATAATGGGACTCTAAGCCACAGGTTCTCCCATTCTTGCTCATTCTTTGTCCTGATAGAGCTATGGGCTTTAGGGTGCTGGCAATACCAAGCTGTAGATGGAAATGGCTGTGGCTAAACTGTGCAGTGATTTGCAGACCATACAAGCTGGGTGATAATGACCAACAGTAATTGTTGAGTGCTCTGGAGGATGAGAAGCGGGCATGACTGTGGCAGGATTCCTTCCTTGAATGAGGAGCTGACATTCACCATTAGTAAGAGGCTCAAATGTTTTCATATCTGACACTAACCAAAGGTACAGTACACAGCAGAGTCACTTTTTCTGCAGTGTTCCTATGACTTTCTGCTCTCTGAACCAGCTGGATTCAGAAAAAGAATGTTTTATGTTTTCTGGCATACATCCATCCTCCACTTCCAAGAGAGCATCTCAGGTGTGGATGATTTTCTCTGAAAAGTGGGATGTGAGTTTTATCCTGAATCAAATGCACAAGGCTGGTGTCCATAATACACAACATTACTGTAAATTCAAAGGAAACTAAGTTTTATTTCTCAGAGCTTGCTGACTTCCATAACATGTTGATTTGTTCCACACATTCACTACACTGTGCAGAGCCCTGAGTAACCTGACACAGTGTCACAAATTAAAAACAAGAAATACTGCTTTAATTAAAACACTAGAGTGAGTTTGTTCAATAATTAGCAGTTGCATTTGTCAGGAAGGTGGTAGGGTCTACTGTGTATCTTCAGAAAGGAACCACAGGCTAACATATGCTATCTCTCTCGAGGGCATGAGGTAAATTGATTAAATACAACCACAGGTCACACTAAGATTTATAGTCAAAGTCTCTAATGAGTTTTTTGAATGAAAGAGTAATACCCCTATGGTTTTCACTTTAGAAGTTTTGGCAAGCTCCCTATTAACTCCAGTCACATGCCATCATGGTAGGCAGTACTGGGAGGGTATTTTATTCTAAGGTACTAAAATCTGTGATTAGGCAAAGATTTATGGCTTTCCTTAAACTCTGAAGTGACTTTTTTTAATAGGAGTGTTTTTGGCTGGGCTAATTGAAGTAAAAGTTGACTGATTTATGATTTAATTTACAAAACTTTTTGCCACACCTTTAATGATGAAAACTTCTTTTTTTTTTTTTTTTTTCTGCCCACTGAGGCACATTTTCCATTACTGCTATGCCAGTATGGCATTAGAAAAGCAGTTGCCATCTCAAACATCACTGAAAGACTCCATTTCTTCTTGGAAGCTATTTAAATTATATATTTAAACTTCTCTTTCCTCACCTCCCTCTCCCCCCAAACTGAAAAAGAAACCCTATTCCTAGAGCATTTAAAGTGCTTGCATGGAGCCTTACTTTGTATCTTGCATACAGAAAGCCAGTGAAATTAAGGCTTGTTTTATTCTTTATAGGGCATGTGAACTTCTCATGCTCTGGTACATACACCCAAAAGAGTTAAATCTTATGATCAACCTCTTTAATAAACCACTTAAGATGCTGTAAATGCAAAATTCTTCTCCAAGGCTGGTCTGGTATGGTAGTGATTACGCTATTGTCATTGTCTGATTCTATGGTGATATTTCTGAGGTAAGAGAGATGACACCAGGCTGAAATCTAACATTTCCTCTGGCTACATATAAAACTCTTGAAAGTCAGTCTTCATGTGACAAGTGCTCTGCTGGAGAGTGACAGTGGCTTATCCTTAACCATTCCTTTTCCTGGAAGTTGAAGTGGAGGAAGATGAGATGGAGTAGAGGATGCAAAATTTAAAATCTCCTACTTCAGTTGTGTCAAGTCCATGTCTTTTGAAAATCTACCCAAATCTTTTGGAAACCTACTCAGTTCTAACTATGCTACAGACATTACAGATAGCATGGAATGCAATTCTACTGTTTACAGACTTTTCACAG
>NW_009939604.1:0-52850 GCF_000696875.1 Nestor notabilis | reverse complement strand
ACAAACATGCCTGCTATAATCTTTAACATTCACCATTCAACCAAACAACCACAGGGATCTGCACTTTTCAGAGACTCTGACCTGAATTTGTTAGTTATGTTTTGCAAAAGGATATTTTGCACTGGCAGTAAGCTAGCATTTGAAGTAAATTTCAGTGTTGGGTAATACATAATATCAGCAGTAAAATTAACTGAGGAATTGAAGAATGGAGCAACTCTGGTCAAATCAGACTCTCCTAAGTTATGTGCAGGGCAATATTTTGAACCACGCCTTAGTCTGTATCTGTAAATAAAAGATACCAGTCATAGAAAGATCCTCAGATGATAATGATTATTGACATTAATCAAGTTTGCTGTACTCATTGTTTTTAGTAGTTTCTGGCTATTTCATTACAGAACAGTATTAAAGACATGAGAAAGGGAAGGACAAGCTCTAACTATAAAGCATGTTGTTCAACCCCTCTAAGGCAAGCTCTGAAGCTGTAAAAAAATTGGCCTGGGGAGTGTTGAAAACAGAGCTTTATGGCAGAATACCTTGCAGAGCTTCTCAGGAGTCACAAAAATCAGTAAACAGAGCTGTGACACATCGAAGTCTAAGACAACAATCACTATTTGGAGAAAGACAAGAGGATTCTTGGAGATTTGACTCTTAAATGTTTGCATTCATCAGACAAATGGTTCACAGCCAGAACATGGGCCATGAGCCTGCAAATGAAATTAATTTCTTTTTAATGACTGAGACAGAAAACTATCCTGTCTTTGCAATAAAGCTACAAGGTAATAGAAGTTAAATAGGTGAAATTATAGGCTAAGCCACACTGAAGAACACTATCAACTAAAAGTGAGTAAACTCTTGGAAAAACACCATTTCTAATACTGCTTGGGGGAAAAAATGATGAGTTTAAAAAAAAATGTTTGAGGCCTTTCCTTTCCTTTCCTTTCCTTTCCTTTCCTTTCCTTTCCTTTCCTTTCCTTTCCTTTCCTGGCCTTTCCTTTCCTTTCCTTTCCTTTCCTTTCCTTTCCTTTCCTTTCCTTTCCTTTCCTTTCCTTTCCTTTCCTTTCCTTTCCTTTCCTTTCCTTTCCTTTCCTAGAATGCAGGAAAAAAGGAGAATTCTGATCATAAGGTTTTTACTGGTGATGGGGAGAGTTGATGATCAATCTGTATTTTCACAGGACTTTACCTCCAGTGAGTGGAACAAATCATATTTTTCACCCAAGCAGTTCAGTATAGGCTTTTAGGGAAAACTATATGTTGAGTAAATTAAAGTGTTTATTGGAAAGTCACAATAATATTTTTAATAAATTAAAAAAAAAATCCAAGAAATGAAACTTCTGGAGTATTTGCTGAAAATATCAACATCTTCAGACCAAACAAAAAAAAAATAATCTTTTAGATTCACTTCTCACAAGAGGACAGTCTTCTCTAGTAAGAGGTTTTTTGGGCATTCATGCAGCTACAGTGGTGTACATCCCCAACACGTACATTTGGGCAGGCACAGGCAGATATACCCTTGGGCAAGACACACATTCATATCAGAGGACCACAAGAATGCACAGAGCACGGGTAGAGATGCAGATCAAGATTTGCAGTTCCTACAGTCTCTGTGGGTAAATTCATAGAAAGGTGGTTTTTCATGGTGTGGTGTTTGATGACACTTTTGCGGTGAACCTAATC
This sequence comes from Nestor notabilis, assembly GCF_000696875.1. Lineage (NCBI taxonomy): Eukaryota > Metazoa > Chordata > Aves > Psittaciformes > Psittacidae > Nestor > Nestor notabilis. The sequence continues at coordinate 51,176 of NW_009939604.1, read as the reverse complement.
AGTACCATGTTTACTTTAGAAATTTCCTCCAGGATACCTACAAATCTGTGTTTTCAGCAGATCAAGATTTCATTCTCATCTTGACTTTAACTGGTGTTTGGAGTGCATTGACTCTGATTATTTTTTCTTCTTTTTGGTGTGGGTCCTACTTGCATTGTTGAAAAAAGTGTGCCCAGATGCTCTGAAATAGATGTGCAGCAAAGGGAAAATCAAACAAGTAGTGACACAACAGCAAAGGCATCTCTATGGATTTGCAAGCAAGTGAAATCTATCTGGAGGCTTCTTTGTAGGCATCTCTTCTATAAAGGTTTTCATAGTTTTCTAGGGGAGGAGTAATTCAACAATAGCTTTTATTCCAGTTGCTTCCGTGCTTTATCTGTGTTTGATACGAGAATTTGCTTAAAATCTAGAACCTGCATCAAACTTTGTAGCTGAATACTATTTATTAAAAGGTATTCCTTCTGAGAAAGCTCAAAGATGCATTCCCTGTAGATTTTTTAGTACTATTAGCAGTTCTGAGGACTGAAGCCAGAAAGGCAGGCCCAAACAAGGATATTTAGCAATCTAGCAATTTTGACATGCTGTAATTCATTCAAAGCCCATTTGTCACAGGGGATGAAGGGTCTGAGGTGAAACTGGTTTTGTATTTAAACAGGGACAGCTATCTTCCCAACTCTAAGCAGATGAGACTCAGAAAAGAGGAAGGGCAATCAGGCAGGGAATCAGTTCCATACAGAGGTTTCCAGTTCAAACAGGAAGAATAGTCATGGTGAGAAATGTTTTCTCATTCCACAAGTACACCCCCAGAACCAATTCCCTGTGCAATTCTTACTCTTACTTAGCAAAGCATCAGATCATGTACATCACTGTTAACTTTCACTGGTGGCTTTCTCTATCATATGGGTTATTCTTGCAGCTGAAGAAGTGAGAGACTTTTTCATTAAAAGATTTGAACACATTGGCATAATTGTATGGAGATTAACTAAAAATAAATATAGGATAACAGCACTTTGTGATGGTCCCAATACAGCAGAGAAAATTCTTGATACAAGATGTCTCCATCCCAACCCATTATTAGTAGCTGCTTTTTTTGATCCAAACCTCAGTGAGCTTTCTTATGTAATTTCTACATCATCCTTCCTGCACTCTGAAGAAAGAATTTACAATTCCCATTTTCTAGCTGAGAGAAAGAAGAATGCCCCTAAAAGAGATCCACAGCAAATTTTAGATAGGATCTTTCAGAAGTGCCCAGCTTTGAAAGTTAGGTAGATGGACACTTTTGAAAATGTTTCTGGGCAGTCTGTGCATATTTATTGGACTTGATACTACAAAAAACCCAAACCTTGACTTGAAATGAATTGACTACCATTGTACAGAAAATCTTTAGCAGGACAAGGCAAATAAAACAGGAAATCTCCCAAGTCCACTAGTTGTCTTCTTTCCTGGCATTCTATCTGACAAAAAAACACAGAACATTTTAAAACTCCTGTGTATGTTTACCTATCTGCTTATATCTGTCTATGTTAGTAACCTAGGTTTATAAAATCTTGTTCAGAAAGTACTGAATTAAATACATCCCTGCTATACTTTATGGATCTGACTGATGGAGGCTGCATAAGGAATTAATCAATCAGACCAAATAAATTTCAAATCATGTATTTTATTATAGTCTTAAAGTTTTTTCCTCCAGATTTTAGTACTGTCTGGAGAGTGTCAGCTTCTTGCATTTATGCAATTTGAAGACTAAAAAATTTCTAGGATTAGTAGGACACTCCCAGCTAGGTCAGAGCATGTTATTATGTGTCAAAGTCTGAAGTAGTGAGGAGCAGTAATTGCTGAGCTTTGACTGCATCCTGTCTACGCTCTGGGCGGTTGAGGGTGTGTATACGTGTATTTGTTTTGTGCGTGTCTGTCATAACTTGCTTTAGAGATTCAACCAACCATTTGCCTGCAGCCTGGCTTAGTAATAACCAAGACAAAGGAAGAAGGGGGACCAGGGTGAAAAGGGAAGACTCTACAGAAGCTTGAAAAATATAAGCATTAGAAGGGAAAGAAATCACTTAGAGGGTTTACACTGTGGATTAGTAGGATTAAATTCAGCTGGGAAAAATTGATGAGATATAAGGAAAACATTCTTGTCACTAAAATGACATTTACAAACTGCTCTGGACAAAGGTATTAGTAAATGTGCAGCATGAAGCAAGTTTAAATAGATTGACTGATTTTCTTACATAGCCTTTATTATGATTATGGAGACCTATGTTGAAACGGAGAGATTCAAGGCCTCTTTCTTTCTCACAGTCAAGCTACTGTCCTGCAGTTGTGCAATTGCTACATCATCCGGATTTGCTTCATCATCCAGTCTTTACACATGGTGTATTTGCCTGTCAATCCATCTATGGAAAGATACTGGCTAGCACCCATCTTTTGCCTCACACAAAAAAGGCTCTGTGATCTAGATGTTTTCAAACACGCATGAGACATGGAGTAAGTGCCCTGCATTATTGCTCTTCTGCTTGCCCCAGGCTTGCCCAACGGTTTTGTAATCTGTCTCTGTGTCACAGCACCTTTTCAGGTAGACAGCTGGGCTCTTATGGCTGCTGCTATCCCTTTTCTAGACCTTTTGGAAGAGCACAATAAGTATCTCAGGGGACCACCAGAAAGCACGTGTGTCCTGCTTCTTGAACATATATTGATGAATATGTTGGTGGCCAGGGGGTCCTGCCCTTTTGTTCATGCTGCTGTATGGTATCAAAATAAACCCAGAGTTTCTAGTGGAGTTTTAAAATCTGGGTGAAAAAAGCAGCTTAGCCAACTGATCTGGTATCTTGTGTCAAACTGGATGACTGAGGAAGAGTATAACAGCACAATTACAGTGACACTTCCTTAGGATACTGTCCCGTGTCTCCAGCAATTTGTGGCACAGAGGTTTTCTGAGCCAGAGACAGCGGCAAATGCTCACAGATTCTTTTGTAGATACTACCAGAAGAAGTAACAGTGATGCACCAGAACTCCTCAGGTGCTCTAATGGAAGTGAGCAGTGAGTGAAGTAAGAAAGATAAACAGATGTCTTTACCTACAGCAAACAAAACAAAAACTATTTGGAAAGCAGATAAGGGGAAAAGATGTGAAAATGTTTGCACTTATTTGCATTCTACCACAAGATCTTTAAAATTTTAGCATATTCACACACACAGTAATTGATTTTCTATAACTATTCTGGCTCTTATGCGCTATTTCCCATCCCTTCAGACATAAGAGGAAGTGTACTCACATATTTTAAGCATATAAAGATTGCGCTTCATTCTTCCTGCCTAAACAGTGCTTTATCTGCATTATGTCTTTCTCTCTATTTTACAGTGTCACAGAACAGTAAGAAATTTTTATTTTCTTTTGCAAAAAATAGTGTGCCTGTTTGGCAAGTGAAGTGTCACCCAGCAGAATTACAAAGTGGAACCTTGCATGGGTTCATCTTCTTCAACTATAAACTCTTGGGTCCAGATGTAACAAAAGCAGCCAAGGAAAATTTCAGACCCAGGCTGCCTGAATAATCCAGGGCAAAACTCTAGCCCTAAATCACCAGTCATGTGACAAAGCTGTTTCATGTCTCAAGCTGCAGTTGTTACATGTCTATATTGAAACAGAAAAAGTCATCATCTGGGGTAAACCTCTTGTAAATTAAGAGAAACAGCCACAAGTACCAAGAAACACTGCTAGCATCCTTCTAACACAGGTCTGTGGGACTCATCTATTTCTTATGTTAGTAGACTGCGCCTTGAGCTCAGAAGTTCAGCCAGCCATGGCTAGAAAAAGCAGAAGAGAAACTAGCAACTGTTTTAGATCTTCTTAATAATTTTAATAAAGTGTTAGGTCCCCTAGGCCAGAGAGGTTATTCCTAATTTTCAGATATTTCCAAACAATTAATTTAAATCACATTAAAGTCTACTCAGGTGAGTATCATGAGAACTAGATATTCTCCTATAAATATACTTGATGTGGAAAAAAATCCCTGTAAAAGCAGACTGCAACAACTTGAAACTGCATATACTTGAGATGAAGCCGAGACTGAGATGGGCAGTGCTCTGTCCTGGTCTGGGGGTGCGTAGTTTTCAGGGCCTGGCTGAGGTGCCTGTCAAGTGTGGGGCAAAAGTTTTAGCAAGGTGAACAGCTGAAAAGCTAGTGCTTCAGTCTAGGATGCAGAGTCAGATTTAATATAGAATTTATCTTTACCCATAACTTTGCTCAGAACATTTTAAGATATCAATTGCTAAAATAAAAAAAAAAGGAACAGTTAAACTTATTATCACTTGTTTCTGTCTACATTGGCTTTGGGAGGGCGAATTCAACCTCCAGTCATACTGAGTCATTTCCTAGGAACTTTACTCCAAGCATAAATAGATCCAGATGGTAGGTTTAAGGAGGGCAAGGGGAATGTCTTCTTATTCCTATTGCGCCAAGAACACTTTGGCTCCTGCTGACCAATAATCAAATAATACCTAACAGGATCTTAAATTTCCCAACAAGCAGTTTTAGGAACTTGGATGTACACAAACATTTGCTGCTTTCTATGTGGCGTCACTTACCTTGATACACCTTAAGGTGACATGGCCAAAATGGCCAAACAATCTGTGAGCCCCTGGCAGCTGGTTGGACCCCAGTTCTTACTCAAGCCAAGCTCAGTACCACTCGATCATCACTGTAAGTACCTTTTCACTATCTAAACTGATGGACATATACACCATGATACAACAATGGCTATATCAGTCCCACTAAACATTACCCCCTAAAACTTGTTGTTTTCTTGAAATCTTTCTCAGAAAGGAAAGTTTAGACATTAGAAAACGTCACAAGGAATCAATGGGGTTTTCTTATCTGTTGTACAGGCCAGAAGTTAAAATCCTAAAGCTACATTTACTATCTATTCAGACCTCTTGTTTCAGGAGCTGGATATACCACTGCTATGCAATATGTCTTCTTTCCACAAAATTATTTAGCCAGCTATAGACAATAAAGAGGCAATGTTATTGACATTTTCCATATAATAGGTAAAGAATTATCAGCCATTGTTTCTAATCTTCAATATATGATTATGAACCTGACAAAGTGCAGATAATTTATTGGTGTCTCCCCCATGTCCAAATGAGTAAGTAAGCAATTTTGGTATTAAAGAGTAAATAAAATTCTCCAAACCTCACACGGTATATACATCCTAGATTATTCAGAGCTCTTTAAATCAAAACTCAGATATTCAATACTGAGTACTTCATCTTAAACATTAAATGATTCTCTGTGCACTGCATCATTTCTTACATTGCCCTGATTAAACTCTCAAAGACCTGCCCAAGCATGCTTTGAACTTTATTAGTAGAAAACTTGAGAGGACTTCTCTTGAGGGGCAACCATTTGTTTGACTTTTTCAAAGTCACATTCAGGAATTAGGGATATATTGTGAGCATTGTTCCTAGAACAGGAAGTAACTATGCAATACTGACTGTCAGTGTATTTCTGAGGCTGAGCCATGTTGTGGAAATGGGGAGACAGAAGATAAGCAAGCAAATATTCTAATATGGATTACCTTCTACCATTCCAGCTACAGCACCATGTAACATTGATGGCTCTCTCAGGCTTCAGTACACTGAATGAATTTATAAAGAGTTCTATAGAGGAAACTGTTGCTTTTCCCTTTGTTTTTTGGTGGTTTTTTTTTAATTTCTTTGAAAGGTAAAGAAGGAAGGAGAAGAAGGGGGAAAGAAGTAGGCAAAAATGCAGTTAATGCAAAATGGAATGCTTGTTTTTGGAAAATGCCTCGTTTAGTATAAATTCTATCTTTATGCTGATACTATGTTTTACTGTTCAAGGGACATGAAGTGTTGACACAGCACAATGAAGTCTTTTAAGACTAGCTCCACAGTTAGGCAAGTAATCAAGGCCAAGTACCATGCATCCAACTGGTAAATTCTTTGCTTCTGTGCATGTTAAAATGCCTGATATGCCACTGGCACAGGCGAAGAAGGTTTGATAGCATCTGCAGGAAGGAGGCCACTTATTTTTTCATGCGTAATTTATCACCACAGGTATTTTTGCCTACCTATGTGTCCTCTGCTTAAACTCATGGTAGCATGTACACTGGCAGCTGGACGTGCTGTTGCTGTAGCAATCACACTCCACCCTTCAGCTCACTGGCAGATCCTGAAACAGGATGTCAGCATGAGGTGCCTCTCTGCAGAGCTACTGTCTATCAGAAAGAGACAGTCTTGAACACCCTGTGGGGCACTCTTTTAGAGGAACATGGATAATTACTTAGGATATTTAAGTATAACATTAAATATTTACTTCTCCTGAGAAAACATTTAAAGTGACAGTACTTTAAACGATTCCTGCAAATGCAAACTCACAAGCTTGGCTGGGACATTTTTTTCTCATTCTTCATAAAAGTAAAGTTCCACCTCTTATTTCACGTATATCTACTTTTATAAAGTTTATTGCTTTTCGTTAGCCACCTTACCAAATTACATAGTTTGTATAGCAGAAAGAATGGTTCTGAAGCCCTCTTTTAATCCCAGCCTTGAACCTGTTTGTCAAATCTCTGCAAGCTTTGGGGAATTTTGTTTCTGATCAGCATGACAAACTTTTTGTTCTCTCTGAAATATATGTAGGTGCATGCACCCTGTGATTATCATCACCATGCAACTGATTTTGCCTTGCTTCACTGCTTTTGCCTTGCCTTGCCATGAAGGGGCATGGGATGAAGTCATAAAGATCAGTCTAAAGGAGATATGATGCATCTGAAACACAACTTGTAGCTCCAAGTACGTGTGTATGTGCACACACCCCTTTGCTCCAGACATAACTCACTGTTCTTTACAAGTCTAACCAATACTCTCTTCCCACACACTCCAAGTAGTTCCAGTTTGACATGTTATCTTACAGTTTCAGTTGTGAGTAACTCCCCCTTCCCACCCACCCCCTCCTTGTATTATACGCTTTAATAACTGGTGTCTGCTGTGACAGGACAGCCGATGAGGAAGAAAGTCATAACACATCTATTATGTACCTTCCTCCACCTAGGAAGATTTTCCTCCATCAATTTTTTTGGTGACTTGGCTTGTGTGGGAAGATTTAGGGAGCATTGAGACATGGAAAGTTAAATCTCCAATTATCCAGAGGTCATGACAATCAGCCAAATTGTGTGCTTCCCTTTCCACCCCTACACCCACTAAACTGTCCTGCTGCTGACCCTGAAATGGAAAGACCACCCTCCTTCAAAATGAAATCAAATCTGCAGAACTTGCTCATCCTTGGGCCTCTCCCAAACACTCATGCTGCCAAACATGGCTAATTCTGTAGTAGTTTCATAACCTGGTGGGCTTCTACTCTCTTGCGACCTGAGCTGAGGTCATTGCATTCATTTCGATTTACGAAGTTGTCTTGCGTTTAAGTCCATGTTGTCCCAGAGGCAAATGTGTGTCTGGGTTTTTCCCACTGCGTATGTGCTGCCCTCCTCACACAGATGAGGTTTTTCTGGCAGCCTTCTATCATGTTGTTATGCTTTGAATAATTATTTTCTTAAAACTTCTCCAGTCCAAAGTTCACTTTTTTCCCTTCTCTCATGCTCTCCCCCCTCCTTCCTTTTTGACTCCTTTGCCATCCTCAACCCCTCCAATTTATCTCTGCGTTATTCTTGGCCTGTCTAGGTGCCAGCTGGGAGCTAAGTTAATTTAGGTGCTTGTCTGCTTGCCTGTCAAGTTCTATCAAGAGTAAAAAGAATGGCAAGTTAATAAATTCAAAATTATGTCAGGCATGAAGCAGACTCTTATCCCATGCTGTTTATCTGGCAGCAGGTGAAAAAAAGACCAATAAGAGAGAAGAAATACAGCCTTTCACATGCACGCACTTTGAAAGGAAGATGAATGGCTGCACATTACTGTCAGGTGGCCAGCTCAGAATTAGCTGGTGGTCTCAGGCCAGACCTTAGGGGGTAGGTGTCCACATTACAGAAACCACAATCACTATTCACAGGCTTCTTGGCAGCTGCACTGCAAAGACTGATGTGCACTCTCACTGGTTTAGGAGAGTTACTTGGTGAGAATTTGGGGATGGAAGTGGGGAGGAGGACAAATTTGTTGTGCTACTGGTCAGGCACTTTTGTACCATTAGTAAAAGATATGGCCTCCATAGACAACAGCTTGGCATCTGCTAGGAAAATGAGACCTACAGAGTTCACCTAGTCCTCAAAAGAGTGTGTTGTGGATTTGTGAAATTCAGCATGAGTGCTATTGTACTAGAAAGAAAAGAAAATCTTCAAACAACACTATAGAAATTGGGCCTCTGGCATCCTAGGGATTTTGTTCAGCTTCCTAAGGGAACTAAGTTAAGCTTTGTCAATATATTTTAGATACTTTAAAGCAGCGTAGATTGGGACTAATTGTAGAAAAGATGTTCTAGTATGACAGTGTTTAGGAATAAGATGGGTTTGGAAACGTCTAAAAATCTACCCAGATTCTGAAGTGAACAAGACAGAATCACCTGAATGGGAAGAGGGAAAATTCTCCCTTTCTTTTTGGTTTGCTTTATTGAGCTTCACACATGTAATTTTCCTTTCTTTTCACTGTGAGAAGCCTAATGTCATGCCTCCCAGGCTTCAGGGCATGGTATTTCTCAGGCTTAAGGAAGAACCTCTTTCCCTCTGCACGTGTGTAACCAGTTCCTCTTCACTCACTTTTGCTCCTGGAAAAGAATGGAAAGCTGTGTCTTTCCTTACAGTTTTGGACAGTGTGCAACATGATCTTGGATGAGGTTATCATTTATATCAAAGAAAAAGCTATGACTTCAGAGAGCCAAAAAAGTAATTTTTGTTGTTGTTTTTGTTTTTTGTTGTTGCTGTGTTCTTTTCCCCTTCCAATATCTTCCTATTTATCTGCAGTTCTCCTAGGCAATTGACTTATAAAATCATAGACTTGCAAAGAAGTGAGAACATCTTAGTGGAATCACTGCCAAAGCATCCAGATTTTAAAGACTAAACTGCTGAACTGCATCAACAGTCCAGATTTCCAGTGGACTTAATTGAATGCAAGATCAGCATTTAACAGCTGGGTAGTTACTGAAATATTAAAGCCTTACTATGTAAGAAGACGACTTCAAAGGTTTGGCATTAGTAGTGGGTGGCAAAACATATGTAATTAATTCATAGACCACAGCATGCCTTTCAGCAGCATTGAATAATATGTTTGATTATGTATTTTCTCTGTGTTTATGTGTATTTATAGCTATATAAATTAGATATGTATAATTATGTATAGTTACATACTTTTGTTTACAGATGTGACTGGGAGTTTCCCATAACTGCTGCTGCACTCTTGAAGTCACACACTAGTTGATAAAGATACAAAAGCTCCAATACCATCTGGAAGTTTATATACAACAGCTTTGATTTAGACACCCAAGGGACCCACTGGAAACATTACTTTTGTATTTAGTGCATAGTGGACAGTTGCATGCAAGCCATGAAGAAAATGTACATTTGGGGGTTATATATATTAAGCTCCTAACTATTATTAATATTCTCAATAATATTTAAAACCTGTCCAAGTGACAGTGTCCAGGAATGGCCTCAAGGCATAAACCACAATCTAAGGAATTTTTCTTTCTTTTTTTTTTTTTTTTTTGCCAAGGTTATTTTTCTGTTAATATTTGTTCTAACATTTTTTTTTAGTTTGACTTCCTTATCCTTCTTTCCAGTTCCTCACTGATGTCCTATCTGCTCATGCTGATTCTTGCTATTATGCACAACATGACTTAAAACTGAAGAAATGAAGTTCTTAAAATCCCAGTTCCAAGTATTGCCATTCACCATGACTACTTATTTCAAGCACTTGCATTAATAATACCTGTCCTGCAAAACAGGTATTTGATAAGATGACAAAATTTGTTCTGAAGGAAAAAGTGATGGAACAAGAAAGAAATTACAAGTAGAGTGTTTTACCTGAAGAATACAAACTAGCCTGGTTTTCTAAGGAAATGGGACTTTGCTCATGATACCTGTTTGACCATCTGCATCTTTATAACATTACCTTTGAACCCACAGGCGGAATCCATCAAGTAAACCTGACAGAGGAATAGTCTTAAAGACAGTAAGCTACTATTGCCTGTGAAAATAGGTATCTTAGGGGCAGGAGGAAGAAAGACACCCTGGAAAAGCCCTGAAGGAAGGGCTCAACCTTTACTTGCTACCTTAGCTGCATGTAACAAGTGAGAAGTAACAGTCAGTCAAGCAAACAAGAAACTTCACAGTACTACCCATGTCCTGCTGAGCTAGCAAGGCTCTCAGCAGTATGTAGGAGATGAAGAGGGCTGAAGGTGTCATGGGAGTGGGGTTTTGGCAAGATGGAACATATTACTGTCACATTTGGAGAAGTTCTTCAGTGTGGTGGAGAAGGCTGGAGTTACTGTAGTGTGAGGATATAGGACATGCAGAATATGCATTCATAAGAAACTAGGCTTCAGCCCCAGTGCTCATAAACCAACTTCTGTTTCCAAGCTGCTGGGCCTCAGTTCATCACGGCACTATGGTGGGTGACTGGTTTTATGCAACTTAATGACAATAGAGGAAACAGTAAGGCTGCTTCACTGCTTACAGGCTTTCTGCAGAGCACTATTATGTCCATAAATGACCACAACAAAGAGCTGTGTGTAGTGCGTCCAACAGAAAAAAGACATCAGTTCAACATGTGTAAACAAGCATAGTGTCTTTTGCATTGAATTCCACTCTTATTCAACATACCCTTTACAGCAATAGACCTCATCCCTGTGGAGCAATTTCTTTCCCATATGGTCTGTTTCTGATTAGTGTAAGAGAATGACGTATAGAAATGACACTGTAATAAACATGATGGATAGCCAATGAAGCAGCTGCAGATTAGGAGGAAAGGAAGCTGACTACTGAAGCTTGGCTTAGCAAAATAAACCAAAAACACAAACAACAAAATAAGGTTCTTACTGTGCATGTAAAAGCCACTTGAAATTCTCTTACTGATATTCTTGTTAATATGCCACTCATAGCATGTATAAAAGTAATTTCCCACTAGAAGCAAAATATTCAAATGCATGTTAGGGGATTTTTAGATCTGGCCTTTAAGTCAAGCACTTACCCTGAAATGTCTTCTTCTCCTCTGCCATTAATATTTCACGGGGAATAGGAAAGAAAGATGAAACAGTTTTGAAATAACCAAACAACATTTTCGACAGATAAAGCTTTTAGACTAGGGTGTTAGTAAGTCTGTGGCTTTCTTAAGCTCATACATGGCTTTTACAGACCAGGCTGAGTCAGCCTAGGGTGGGATGACTGGATGACTTTATATCCTTAATCAGATTTTGAGTGAATAGTTATTTTCCTTCTGTTTACACCTGAGGAAAAGCTTACAAGTGTTTGCACCACCTTCTAAACAAACAAAATGAATCGGGCAACAGCAGCCTGGAACACTTTACAGTACTTCTGATTCTGCAGGGATCTTGCCCACTTCTGCTGTGTTTTAATCAGAGGTAGACTTTCATTTTAGAAGGTGGTTCAGCATGCCATTTTGAAAATGGGGAAGTAGAGTAGAAGAGAGGAGGAGACTGCGGCAGAAGGGGGATGGGACAGAAATTCTTATGTGATGAATCAAATAGCTCAGCTGTCCAAAAATTTCCCTAGAGACATTCACATCTCATGTCTGTGTGAGCTCCTACAGAAAGGAATGGAATGTGCCATAGTTTTCCATAAAATGCTCCAGACAGAAAAGTGATCCACTGCTCTTCTCCTCTGCTTACAAGAGACTATGCTACTTTAAGGCCATGGCCTATTTCTTGACTTTCTTGTATCTGGATGGGACTTTGAGCAACCTGGTCTAGTGGAAGTGTCCCTGCCTGTGGCAGGGGGTTGTAACTAGATGATCTTTCAAGTCCCTTCCAACCCAACCCATTCTATGATTCTATGATATATGCTCATAAATTGATTTGATATTATGTTGTTCTGCTGCAGAACTGGAGATGATGTTAGCTGAATCCAGTTCTGTTGCTCTTTTTAATCTTTTTCACTGTACTGAAGTAACACAAGATCAATCTCATTCATCTCTGCATGTATTGAAGAAACAAGAGTGTCTGACCATGGAAAGCAAAGGACTACATATCACATTCAAAGGGCACATGAAAGGGATACAAAGTGTCAAATTATTTTAAAAAAATCTATTTCAAGAAAGCAGCTTAGTGCTTTATAAAGAAGCTGGACTGACGGCCAAATGATGGGCATCTGACTGACAGAGTAAGGAATCAGACATTAATCTTTCACCTGTGTCAGGGATGCTACTGGCAAATTTACCTCCCCTGTTAACAGCGAGTCTTCCTCCATTGGTAAGATTGTATCTGAGATCTTTCAATTTCTCTTCAGATTTCCTATGACAGTGCAATCTGTCCTACTAATGATACTAATGTTAAGGAAGAAGTCTGTCTCTAAGGTGATTGTGCCGACATTTGTTTCAGACAGTTTACTGAACAGCCGTCATAGCTGGCTGCTTTTGAGTCATTAGTTTATCTGAACTTAATTAAAATGATGTAATTTATGTCCCTTCAGTTCGACTAGTTGACTCCCAGTCCCACAGCTGTAATAAATTTTGACATTCTAATGGAGTTTTGTGTATTTTACACATTGACATTCTAGTGGGGTTTTGTGTAGTTTACAAATTTTCTGCAGTTTCTTATTATGCACTCTAAATAGTTGAGGCATTGCTTAAAGGTTGTTAGTGGTTTCTCTGTTATGTTTTTTAAATCAAAACCAGTGCCAGCCAATGTGTTATGTATCTCAGCACATGTAATCATTCCCTAAAGCAAATGATCTTCAGGCTTTAGCACACATGAACAGTGTTAGAACAGCCCTTGGTCAGCACATAAACTGGGAACAACTGTCTGGAGCAACACTGCACTGATAGACTAACATGTATGCCCTACTGAAATAAGTAAGTGTTTATAAAGACACAGATTTTTCAGCTTTAGGATTCCCAAGAGCTGTTACAGATCAGCTGAAAGTGAAAAAATAATTAACTCTTTCATCAAGAAAAAATAAAAAAACTTTTGAATGATTCCAGACGTGATTAATGAGTAAAATTTTTGTAGCAAAAATACCACTAGTATTCATGGAAATTCACCTTATGATGCTGGCTGATGAAATTTTGCCGGCATCATTACTGGTTTTGGTCAGACTCAGAAGTGTCGAAAATGAAAAGACCAGCCTACACTAACTTCTAATTTAAAAGCAGTTTATGCACTACCCAGACATTAAACACTCTTGTTTTCTTTTTTCTCCCTATTGGATGGCTGTAAAAGGTTTCTAGGGTGGGAAATACAGTTTCTTCTGTATTTTGTTCTGGGAATGTCTGAAGTAAAGGGAAAGCGTATCACATTGGCAGACAGAAGTGTGAAACTTTAAGTTAGAGTTCAAGAACCTGTTGACTTTGCTGGACTCCAGGCTTTGCCAAATGATCTAAATCATACTCCTCAGAAGGCCTTCAAAGACCTTCTATCTATCTCAGTGATCACATATCTAGTGTTCAATACAACTTCTTAGATCTACTTTTTGAGAAGACAAAATTACATTTCTGGTTGTAGACAGATGATCTCATCACTAACTGGAGCAGAACAAGTGGGAGAATGAAGAAGACCAAACCAAATTTTATATGCCTTTTGTTTCAGGAAGGTTTGTGTAGTATGCTCCTTAGCCCAGCCTATTTTTGAAAGTGGAAGGAAGAAGGTTTGAAGATTTTTCTGGAGCAGCTAGAGCAGAATTTGATTCTAACCTCACAAGGAATTTTATTCCCATCAACTGTCCCACTCAATTCTGCAGAACCAGAAAGGCTGAAATCCTTGAATAAACTGTAAAGTTGTTGAAACAAATGTTTCAGTGATTCTTTAAGCTCTACCCCTGTATCTTTGTCTGGTCATTCACTGTCACTGCTTGCCCACTTACGAGAACAGAATGAAACAAGTCCCGATTGCTCAGTCAAAATTATGTGAATCTTAGTGACATATTTCTGTCTCAATTTCCTTCAGGGAATATTGAATGTATCACTGGATAAGCCACAAGAACCCCATGATTTTGCAAAGTAAACAGGAGTGCTCCCCATTTTCTCTATACCATAACAATATTAAAATTTGGCTTTGCAGACTTACAGTACAGATTTACTCTCTGAGGATTTACTGTTGTTGAAAACAGGGGTTACTTATTAAAAAAAGCCACTACCTTCCTGTGAGGAAAGTCATAGGTAGGGTTAAGACCACCAAGCTGAAGTTTTCAAAAAGAAGGAACTTGACACTGAAGTACTCAACCTCTCAACTTGTACCAGTACTTAACTGCCTTACATTTAAGGTGCCAAGTACTTGAGAGCTTTGAGGTCACCAGCTTTGAGGTCACCAGCTTTAAGGTCACCAGCTTCTGCTTAAGAACCAACCTGTTTGATAGTATGGAAAGTGCTTCAATATTTTAGACATCGTTCTATGCTTCACATTTTTTAAAGTCTTGGCTGGTGGCTTTTGGCAAAAAAGTTATGCTTTCAGGAAGGGATGTGGAAAGGGTCATAATTTGGTCATCAACATCTGATGCATCCCAGAAGAGGACATAAAAAGGTATCATGCTAGGAGTGATGTGTTGTTGTTGGCTGTCCTTGTCCCCAGCTGTGATTGAAATGGATTCAGCATTTTAGGAGTGAGAATAAAAAAGTAAATTGTTAAGTCTCCTAGCTGTTTTGTGTTTGGCTCTAAAAATTATGAACTACTGTGATTTTCAGCCTGTTTTGTTTTCAGACTATTTTGTCTGTTTGATCACTTTGAATATTTGCCAGTGAGATTTCTTTCAGTGAGAAAAAGACCCTGGTAAATGTCTTATTTTACATAGTAAGATTTAAATGAAAAGTAAAGATTCTTCTTTGCCATTCCGGACTCCATGGTACTCTCCATCTAGAAATAAGTGGTGGGCAGCAGAGCAGCCAAGAATCTAAAGCAGCAAAACACAATCCATCCTTCCCACATTTTTTAGAGCCTGACCTTCCCCAAAGTTCTTCACCTTGCCTGACTCTACAGTGCTATTTAAGTACTATGTATAACAGAAAGCGTTTTTTCTTAATTCATTGGTGTCCAGTTTCCTTCTTTTCATGTCTTTTTAAATTTAATGTGCTATTAATATATTATGCCAAGTCAGAAGTGATGGACAGGCAGACCAGTCATCTAGCAAGACCAAGTCTAGTTTTTACATTTCAGGATGATTCTCTGAAATTATAGCCTGAGTATATCCCCCTTCTCTCATCCTTCTCCACATAAATCCTTTTACCCTTTCCATCCCCTCAGCAGATGCCCCGAAAAGGGGCAGACAATGTTGTCACAGCTGAGGCTAACCTGCATGCTTCCAAAAAGGTGGCTTTGTACTTTTAAACACCTCTTCTTTGAAGAAGAGGTTTGATCATTCCTCTGATTTCTTCAATCAAAGCCATCTATAGCAGTGGCCTGAAGGTAACTGCATTTGTTCAGGTGGAACTAGTTTAAAATCAGCAATTAATTTCACACAGAACAGACAGGCAAGGCTTCAGACAGACCAGTCATCAGATTGTCAGTAACATTTGAACAATCTAAACAAGACCTCAAGTAAAGATGAAAGGTGAATAGCTCTACACAAAAGTGAAAGTCTTGCTCCCCTGACTAGCCCAGTTGTAAGTAAGCTACAGTATGGCTGAGATTGTGTGGACTGGTAAAGTCACAGTGGTGAGAAACAGGGTGCATAAATAAATCCTCAAGAACTAGAAGAACATATAAGAGGAGACAAAAGTCTGTTTTGGGGTGGCTACTAGTCTGAAAGTTGTTAGTTATATTTTTTCAGATGAGCATCAGTCACTCCTTGAAATACATAATTGACTTGCTTCTGCAGTCAATCATTTTTGTCTGGAAAACTGGAAGAACCATGCAAAATGGTTAAAAAAAACCCTATCATGGATTACATTGTCTTTCATATTTTGCCTTTTCTTCTGAGGAGCGCTGGACCACTCTAGGATATAGACTTTCAAGTGAAATCATTTGGTGTGGTCTCTGTTGATTGACTGTAGTAGCAAGCTTCTTCTGTATAGGCCAAATTTTACTGTCAGACATGATGGCATGGAATCAGACAAATCTATGAAATTCTTAAAGGTTTCCTTCTATTTGAACTTTTGCAGCAGCGAAGTTAACTCAGTTGGATGACAGAAGACTATCTCAGAAAATTCAGACAAACCAAGTTCAGTTAAAACTTTGAGTGAGATCTGGATAGTTATAACAGTTACAATAGTAACATCCTGGTCTCTTTGAGGAAGAGATTTTACAAATTGTGGTCAGCACCTGAAATATTACATTTTAATCAAAAGAATAAACCCCCAGGAAAATTTATTCTCCTAAAAATATCCCATGGCATTAACGTTAGTGGTAAGTACTACCCACTCAAAACCCTCTCTGCAGTGTGCTGTGGTTTGTCTAGAAGGCCAAATGATTACGTAGACTTGGTTTGTTAGATCTGAAGAGATCCCACAGTGAAGTGGGGTGCATAATAAACTACTTCGAAATCTTTCACTTGAATCACAGAAGAAAATCAACTTCAGTTTGAGTGTTATACACGGAGTGAAGACAGAAATATCTTTCATTGCACACCTCATCCGCCCACCCACAACCCCCTCCTTCTAGTCAGGGAAGGAGAACAGATTTGTTTTTTTCTATGCCAGTAGCTCATCTTGTCTTGCTTACATGACAACAGATGTGCTGGTAAGACAGTAGCTTTGAGGGACAGACACTCTGGACAGACTGATTGTGATAATTTATGTTCCCAATATGCAAAGACGTTCTCACAGCTTTAGATCTTGGAGTTTCTTTTTAATCCAGTAATGTGCATTGGGTTATTTGGAGGTGTGAAAGTGGGGGGAAGAGTAGGGAGACTTCATGTGGGGACAGGCAACACTGCTGGGTTGCATTTGGAGATGATCGTTAGTAATGCTACTTCCAATGTTGGCATGCCTAAGTAACAACATCCTTTGGGGCCCCTTTCATGCTTTGCAACCTTGTGTGCAAGATGCAGGAAAGTCACGGATGAGGCAAGCAGTTACATCACAGAGTGAGGGGCAATTGGGCAAGTACAGGCCTATTCATGACAGACTCTAAAAGCTTGAGTCTCACTTTCCATCTCTGAAACTTGTATAGTCTGAATTCTGCCAATAAAAGAACTCTGCTCTGCTCCCCACCTCTGCTGTGCAAATTCCCCCTGCTAACCTCCACTGTCACACACTATATTTTCTACTTTGGCATTGGAATCAAGACACTCTTGGAATAAAACAGTAGGAATTAATGGCAACACTAGATATCTGTCTGCTCTGTAATCATTCTCTTAATCTCCTGGACAAAACCAGGCAGAGATGGTTCAATGGCTCAAAGAAAGTCCTGGGAAAGCAGAGTAACAGTGAAAGACAGGGACACACACACTGGAAATGTGTTTGTGCAGAGTCACAGTGACGCTTCTGAGCAGAAGGCAGTGGTGCAGCCCAAACATGTCCATAAAGCAAGACAGCATTCTCTAGTGAAGGCACAGCATGGTAAGAATAAATGTATGAAACTCCAGCTCTTGTCAAGATGGCTAGTAATTTCTGCAAGATTTGGATGGAGGGACTCTTCGTTAGGAACTGTAGTGGTAGGAAAAGGGATAATGGCTTTAAACTTAAACAGGGGAACTTTAGGTTAGATATAAGGAAGAAGTTCTTCACAGTGAGGGTGGTGAGGCACTGGAATAGGTTGCCCAAGGAAGTTGTGAATGCTCCGACTCCGGAGGTGTTCAAGGCCAGGCTGGACAGAGCCTTGGGTGACATAGTTTAGTGTGTGGTGTCCCTGCTCATGGCAGGGGGCTTGGAACTAGATGATCTTAAGGTCCTTTCCAACCCTAACTATTCTATGATTCTATGATTCTTTAAATCTTAAATGAAAAGGCTGTAGTTGATGTCATCTAACGTTACTGTAATTTTCAGTCTTTTCTGACTTTCCCATCCTTTTTCAGTAGCTTGCCTGTTTGAAGAATACAAAGACCTTGAAAAATCAGCTGCAAGTAATTTCTCCATATTAAAAACAAACAGAAACTCTGAAATTAATCCCAAGGCAGCAGCAGGCTATGAACTAAGATCTAGTTCAAAGCCGGATCTCTATCTGCTAATACAGCCAGTTCAGCCAAAATAAATCTTTATTTTCACCAGATGCCACATGTGGCTTAAGTATTACCACACATCTGCATTAGAATAATTTTCAGAGAGAAGGTAAGTCCTTCCTTGGACAATATAAATGTAACTTTGTGAGCTGGTCTTAAGACGATCCTTGATTTTCCACTCTTTTACACAATCCTCTGGCCTTTCAGGGATTAGCACATTCAACAAAGGTGGGGTCACCCTCTAGACAGACTTTACTGTTGTGCCGAAATGAGTGTTACTCAAAATCCAGACAGGTTACATTGTGCCAGCTGACAACCACAAGTACAGTTGAGTGAAGCACCATGGCAGAAGAAAGACTAATAATTTTGGTGTATTAGTCACATTTTTTGAAGTGCTTCATGTGTTGACAATTTTAACTTATTCTTGTTTCTGACCTCAAAAGCAGCTTTTAAGAATGTGCACTGGGGATAGGGTTGAAAGAGATGGTAGAGGAAATAGTTACCCAAGAAGTGTAATGCCCTGGTGACTAAATGGGTTAATCAAAGTGAAGGAGATCTCTTACCCAAACCCTGCAGCTGTCCTGAGACCCCGTGTTCATAGAAGATTTACTTAAAGGCCCAGTTCTCAGCTACCTGTTTTCTTACAATAATCTTGAATTGATCTGAAAAGAATTCTTTTCAGACCACAACAACTTAATAAACTAAAACTAGAGAAAGCCTAGAGACACCCTTAATTGGATTACAACCCTAAAAAATTAGTTCTTAAATATATTTTCTTTAAATCACCAGTTTCATAAGAAAAAAATGTTGTTTGCAGAATGGCAGGAATGAGGTGAAAACCTGGGAAAAAGTGTATTACTTTTACATTAGGAGAGGGAGAGCTGGAATAGCATTCAGATGTATTCAGTATGGGTATCCAAGGCTTCCTGTTCATTTTGATCTGTCCTACTTGTTCAAGATCTTCTTTTCAAGGTGGTAACAGGTTGTTGGTGTTTTCTGTTTCACCCCAGGTTTAAGTATGTTAACACTTATCTTCCTTAGGAGTGTGAAAAATAAGACAATGAGCTCTAATTAGATGATGAAGGCAAGAAATGATGAAGAAAGTTGAAGGTGACATAAAGAAGACCTGAGTGTTGTGAGGGGAGATGTTGGTATCAGAGAGGCTGCATGGAAGAAAGACACAGTGTCTGCATGGTATCAGCTTTGTACCAACTTTAATTCTGTGTATGGAGATGGGAAGGTGAACTTTAGAGACAATCTAAAGAAAGAAAAGAAAATCAGAAATACCGACTGACAGCTTTAACAGTGAATGAAAATCCCCAACCCTTCTGTGAGATGTGGTGACTGGAAAAAGTAAACATTAACAGAAAAGTTAGAAAGAAGGACTGACTTTAGGGAAAAGAGGCTGTTGTCATCTATCCAAAATGTCTTTTGAATACTCTGAAAATGCAAGTTTCACAGTCCCCAGGCAAGACTTCCAAGCCTCTGGAACAGCCCAAGCCACATGAATGTTAGGGAAGTGTACAAAACCACTACTTTCCTTTGGCCCATTCACCTAGAGTTGTTAGAGTTTCCTGCCTAGAGAAAAAGAATCTGCTACAGGGAATTCAGGAAAACTAGCTGCCTGGAACCACTATTGCTTTTTTCCTAAAACTATAATGATGCCTAATTCACCAAAAAAGAATCAAAGTGTTTTAATCAACAGCATTGGATTTCACTGATGCCAACGCCAGCCAACACAAAGAACCTGAATTTATTAGGAATGCTTCATAAATAAAAATAAGGTACTTCCCTACAACAACAATGAAATAGAAATGAGCATTTAATTCTACCTTTCTCACTCATAAAATGTTGTTGTTCTATCAATCACACTTCTTGCCTCTGTTTTGTACTTTGCCATGCCTAGATATGAGCCTACATCCTCACAAATGTGGGTCAAGAAAAACCTGGAAGTAAAAAAAGGTAAGAAGGAGGAGAGGGAAGACAGACTGCAAGGAAATAAAGTACCAACTGCTACATTTTTTGCTGGACATACTTGCAAAAAGTTTTTCTCATCAGCATAGTATTCAAGGAGACAGGGTAGGAGTCTTCATCATGAAACCTGCTAGTGAATCACCACAAGCAAAGCAGTGAATACTGCTACTAGGGTTTGATAAAAGTATTCTGTCCTGTAAAGCTCTTACAGCATTCTTTTTTTTTTCCCTAATCCAATGGAGTTCAATGAAAACAGGGGATGAAGTTGACCACCTATGTTTAAGATTGGTTTTTTGCTTAAGCTTGATTCTTATAGCCTCCTCCTTGTTGGATGGACAGCCTGCCTGGATCTTCTATCCTCTATTCCCTGCCCTATCCCATCTTCCCTTCTTGAAGCTTTCACTTTGTTTAATTTCTATAACAACTTCCTCTACCATTTTCTACCTCGGGCCTTCCTGAGGGTACATGTCTCCTCTGGCTCATGCTTCAGGCAGGCCAGAAACTACTTTGGAAACAGCCTCCCAGCCCCTTCCACAAGGAGTTAAACATGATGTTAAAGGGAACACTTGAATTTTAAATTCTGTGGCATTCTGTCTGCTTCAGCCAGAGCGCCTGAAAGAAAAAGTTTTTTCGGAGGATGAGAGGTAACATGTGACAGCTTTCGATTTCTTCCTAGGGAATGTGTAAACCAGGGCTGAAATGGGAAACTGCAAAAACGTGGCAGCAAAAGTGCAAAAATGCACCTCTGTGAAAATCTCACGTTCACTGAAGAGGAAGTGAAGAGTTTGCCAGGAGGTCCCAACTGCCTATTGATACGCTGTCAAACTTTTCACCCTCGCCGTTCTACCACACCCCGTTTTAAATCCCAGCTCATATTGCTTTTATTTTTTTAAAAATAGCTCATGATTTTGTTGGGCCTACAGCTCACAGGGATTGTGTTGCCACTAAAAACACATAGCTAAACACCAGCGGGTAGAATTCAAAGGAACAAAGCAGATATATTTATTTATAATTTATTAAAAAGCTCTGAATAGAGATTAGTCTGCCTTACTTGATACTTTTTTTATTGTTTCACCTGCTATACAGTGGGAATTGAAAAGGCTGACTGGTCATCCAATCTGGCTGTAGCTGCTAGAAGCGCCTGAGGATTCTCTGAGGAAATATAAACTAAGAAACCACCCACAGTAATACCTCCCAGCGGCCCTCCAAAGGTCAAGGCTCCCTGTGAGAGAGCTCCCGTCTCTCCCAAGTCACAATTAAGCAGCTTCCCATGCACCCAATGACATTCAACCCTTCCGCTAGCGTTTGACTGGTTAGATCAGAGAAGGAGGCACGCATGTGTCTTGACATTCTTGCAATGAGCCAAAAGTCTTACCCCACACTACCAATAGCTGCCTTTCAAAGCACTACGTTTCATACACAGGTTTATTTTTGGATGCTCTAACAAATCTTCTTGCTGTTCTCTGCACTCAGAACCAACCATCCAGAGGCCGAAAACAACAAGCTCCGATATGGCACCTTCACTCATCCTAGCAGGCACATGCAGCACACAGTGCTATATTTACTGAATGCCAAGTCTTTGTTAATTATCCTTTGTTGTGTTCTTGCATCTTTCCTCCAAGTTCCCTTTCTTTCTCTTAGGTCTGTCTCATGTAGTTAGATGATGATGGTTTCTCTGTGGCTTCTTTCTATCTCTAACACTGTGGTGAATCTTATTTTTCTATTTTCTGAGCCTTCTCTTGATTATCAAAGCTTGTGTTGCAGTGTTCTTAAAGCCAGCGTACCAGTATGAGATAAACTGTGTTTGACAAGTGAATCCCATATTTAGGATACTACTAAAAGGCCCTGCATGCAGCAATTTTTTGCTCCTGTGAACTCGGGCGGTGGAGAAAACAGTCAGATTAATATTTCACTCCATGGTAACCTCTGTATTTCCCCCACCAAACCCAGCTGCAGACACGTTGCCCATTGAGCACACATGAAGACTGTATTCTATTTTTATCTCCTGGTTTCAAGTGCCAGCTGTCACCTAGTAGCTGACCTTGAGGCTGGCTGAACATTCTTGGCTTTGGCTGGAGAAGAATCATTCATGTCTTGATCAGGTTTCCGATGGTGAAGAGTATTTCTTGATTAGAGTAAGGAGATGTCAGCAATTAAAATTATTAGGCTTCATTCCGTGAAGGAAAAAGAATGGTTTGTAGAATTACATGTTACTTCATGCTAACCAGGCCAGGATTTTTGTTAAACACAAATAGTCCCCTTTTCCTTTTGCACTGGGGCTACACGCTCTCATATTAGGCAAATGACTTACACAGAAAAGGATTTAAAACTGTAGTACGAAACTTAATGAAATGTTACCTTTGGGTTCAACATGTTCTGTGACAACAAATTAATACATGGGAAGTCTTTCCCAACTGGGATTTTTATTTTTTCATTCTTTTTTAGTACAACAGAAAAAAAGTCTCTTGTGAACTGTTGAACTTTTAAACTTTGTTGGTTTTTGTTTTTTCTTTTCTCTCCCAAAAAAATATCTAAGTTAACAGGGGAAAAATAAAGTTTCTAAATAAAGTCTTCCACTAGGATGGCATTTTTGTCTTGCCAAATCAAACTAACCAAAACTTTTGTTTCTCTAGCAATTTAGCTTCCCAAGAAAAATACACCTGCAGCTATCAGGAGCTTTGCTTGAGCAGGCAGGTATTCTGTTTCATGAACAGCATTAGAGGGCACCTCTGCATTGTGGTAGTCATAAGTCTAAGAAAAGGACAAGCTTGGTCTTACTGCCTGGATTTTGCTTGAATTCAGAGGCAGCCTGAGTCCTGTTCCAGCTTTACCCATACTAATAACTTTTTCTGCAGGCATCCTCTTTGATCTCATCAAAGCTGATCCTGGAGTAAGGCATGACCTGCTGTGAGAGAAGGTGGGGTGGGACCTGGTGCTTTATAAGTAGGTCAGTGATCAGGGAGGTGAGGCTGAGACGTGGGCTCCCATCCTGCCCCACATTCCTGTGTCTCTGCACTGAAGTGGCGCTGCCTTTGCAGGCTCCCACCCAGGGCTGGGGGTGCTGAATCACAGATGGGTGTGAGATCTGGAAAGCAGGATGCAGCAGACGGATGTTGCAGCTTTGACAGTGTCACTGGTTTAGTTTTGAGTCTTTCCATGTTTGATGCCTTCACAGCTTCAGCTGACAAAGGCACATGGTAAAGTTATAACCTCTGCTTTCACTGAAAAAAATACCTTCCCAACCTGTGTGGTTAGAGGAAAGCTTTAAAAGGAGATCTGAAAACTTAAAAATCAGAAGGTCAGTGGGAGGGAAAATAAAAACTCAATGTTCATTTATTTATTTTTTTTAGAAATGCCACTATTTTAAAACTGAATTCCTTAATTTGAAGGTTCTGATTTACATTTTATGAAAGTTTCAGTTCAACAATGCTGACAAAAGGAGACAAAAATCATCAATGTTATTAAATGGCTCTAGTTAATCCGAAAAACTCTAAGCAGCCTTTTCAATATGTGCTTTTCTTCAGTGACATGATCTCTTTGAAAGAGTCGCACAACATTACAGCACATGCACAGAGGGCTCACTGGGCTTATTTTCCTGTTTGCCGTTCTTCAGGGCCTGACCTATAGAACTGAGCTCCTGAACCCCAACTACCAGTGAAATGCAGTTACAATTTATCCTAAACCTCTATCTCCATTAGGACGCAGGATTTCACAATGTGCCTCAAGAGCAGTCTTCAGTGTTTATTATTGTACAGACTAACTAGGCAAAGCCTGCCTGGTTTAGGCATCAAATTCCCCTGAGTGCTTTGAACCTCCCATTTGTTACTCATAACTCCAGAGAAAGGCTGTAGGAACTGCTTGAGTGTTTTCTCCCAACCTCACCTCAGGGGCAAGGAAGTGAGAAAAGACAGAGCATCAGCAGGGCATTATGAAAATGTCAGTTGTTCCTTTCCAGAGTGAGTGACCAGGACCTCTCCATAGTCAACTCAAAATTTAGGCCTAACATTCTGTTTGCACAGTCCATTCCAAGAACAAGCAGCTACTTACTGGAAATTATTTGTTCATCATGCAAGCCAAACTTAAAGCTAAGCCTTCTGTCCAACACTGCAGGTAGGCTGTGTTTTCTTGTGTGCTGCCTCATTTGCTGTTGGGGGCTACATTCCACCTTGCATCACTGGTGCCACATTCATTGCATGAACAGAGAAAGCAAGTTGATGTGACAGCTAACTGAATGTGCGACTTTTCCTGGGCAGATGTACAAGCTTCACTGTGGCAAGAGTGATTCAGATTTAAGATTTTCCCTCCTCTGGTCTTGAAGGCATAGTTCCATATTTAGCAAAATTTGGAAAGCACAGTGAAGGGGAGGTATGAAACCTCTCATAGAAACAGGTCAGCTCTGAAGACCTTGCTGTCTAGCTGATGCCTGCATTTACCCACAGGACACAAGCAGAGAAGAATGAGGGAGAGCCTATCTTGGCCAGTGTCAGAGGTGAACAACAGGCTTGTAGTTGTGTCATTAAGGTTGCTGGTACAATGCACACGCCTTTGGGGGAGCATGAACACTTGTGCATTTGTTCATCTCCCCCCCCTTCAGGAACATGTCTGCCCCTCATCTTGGCAGTCACTCTTTCAACCATCTAATTCGTGCAGCAAAAAGTCTCCCCACAGAAAACATACTGGCTGAGCTGCTTTGTTTTTCCTAGAGCAGTGCAAACAGTTATTGCAAGGGTAATTTTAGGAAGATTGTGCCTGGCAAGGAAAGCTTACTAAATAAATACATGATGTTGATTATCCTTTGCCTTTTTCAAGCAAACACTTCAAAGTGCTTTGCAAGCCATTAATTAAGCTGTAATTTAGTAATATGAGGTAGTTAAATATTATTATCACCGTTTTCTGCAGGTAGGACACGATGACAGAGAGTCTGTCAGCAGCAGACCTGAGCCCCAAACCTATAGATTTCATCTCACCAGCTCCCTGCTTTGTTAGACCTTTGTATTGTGAAAAGGCACGTGAAAATTTGAACAGTCAATCCAGATACTGTGTAGCATATCACCCACATGACAGAAGCATGGCCAGCAGGAGGAACTATTCCTAGGACTGTGGCACTTACACAGCCTTATTCATGTGTTCCTCAGACCCTTGAGCAGCTTTTGACTAATTGCAGCCTCTGTAAAAGTTAACTACAGCCCTGATTCCGGTCTGCCCAAATACTCTGTTGCTAATGCCTCTGGTGCCAGATCAGGTGTCAGGCATTTAAGCCAGCTCTGTTCTTCTGACTAATTCCTGGGACTAGTGTTTCTCTGAAATGGCTCTACATGTTTCAGCCTTTCCCCTCCTGTTTCCAGTTAACCCCTCCTTCTGAATAAGTGGGTGCGGTGAAGTGTCTTGAAATAGTTGCTTAGTGCCAGAAGCTGAGTCACAGAAGGCTGATGCTTAGAGATACTCCCAGGACTACCTGTGCTGGCCAGCAAGTCCCATCTGAAGGAGGTGAAGTCCAAAGCTGAAGACTGACTCTTCAGAAAGAGGTGCCAAGCATTGCTTCCCAAAAGCAGGACTTGAGGAGTGAGGTTGTTTCACTGGCTTCTCATAAGATCCATGTCTCATTATCTGTTTTCAAGCCTTGCCTTAGACACCACATCTTCTATCAGATGCCCCATTAGTCCCACCACCTTGACCAGTCTTATTCCTTTCTTTAATCACCTTAAGCCTGTTCTCAATGGAAACTCTAAATTAATGGGAGAATCAATGAACAAGAAAATTTAAGAATGAAGCATCAGCTTTGAGTGTTCATTTGTGGGATGAACATTTACAGCAAAGTCAAAGTGCAAAAGCTGGAGAGCTACTTCCATATTCAGCCTTTCCTCTTTTCCCCTGTTGGTGTGCATTATACCATTTTGGAACATATTATTTTTCTCTCATTTTAAGAGATATATAATTCCTGTGGCACCTTGAAGACACTTGTGATCTACTGGGCATGAGCTTTCTGAACAGTTAGCAAGTCTATGCAGGAGTGGTGCAGACAGCCTCTGAGCTGCCAGCTCTGAGACAGCCCTGGCTGGTGACAGTGCTTCTCAAGCAGCCTGGAGCTGTGCCCCGTATGTACACCCAGAGGATGGCATTTTCCATGTACCTTATAGACTATGCTACCTCAGCTATAGCCTTCCCTACCACTGCAGGTCATGTTTGCTGTCTGTGCATGACAGCTGCCAGTCACCTAAATAATCGTAGAATCACAGAATGGTTTGGGTTGGAAAGGACCTTAAGAGCATCCAGTTCCAAACCCCCTACCGTGGGCAGGGACACCTCACACTAGACCAGGTTGCTCCAAGCCCCATCCAACCTGGCCTTGAACACTGCCAGGGATGGGGCAGCCACAGCTTCTCTGGGCAATCCCTGCCAGTGCCTCACCACCCTCATAGTAAAGAACTTCTTCCTTATATCTAGTCTGAACTTCCCCTGTTTCAGTTTTAACCCATTCCCTCTTGTTCTATCTCTACAGTCCCTGATGAGGAGTCCCTCTCCGGCATCCTTGTAGCCCCCTTCAGATACTGGAAGGCTGCTATGAGGTCTCCACGCAGCCTTCTCTTCTCCAGGCTGAACAGCCCCAACTTTCTCAGCCTGTCTTCATATGGGAGGTGCTCCAGCCCCCTGATCATCCTCGTGGCCTCCTCTGGAGTTGCTCCAACAGCTCCATGTCCTTTTTATATTGAGGACACCAGAACTGTACACAGTACAGCAAGTGAGGTCTCATGAGAGCAGAGTACCAAATGATGCCGCCCCATACTGTGTGCCTGTGCGTGAAGATATGCATTTGCTTATGTGTATTTCTACACAGATGTATCCCTCTCTTTACACATCCTTCACTCACATACGTATGTGAGTGATATGCGATATGGCAGATGTAGATACGGTGATATGGCAGACGTACATATGTAGCAAGCCGCTAGATGGGGCTACAGGAGGAAGAAGATGTGAGATTATAGGCAATCCATCAGGATCAAGCCAAGTTGCGTGTTTAGAATCCTGGCCTGTGTGGGATCTTTACTGAAAAAGATCAACCATAATAGCAGCGTGCAGCACCTGTACTCTCACCATGGGAAAGGAAGCAAGCACACTTTTCAAGCCAAAATGCACAGTATTTTACCAGGAAAAAAAAACATTGTATCCCTTCAATTGTAAACTCTGGGTGAATGTGCTTATGCATTCAGAGCATGAGGCAGATGGTAACAAACCACACGCTTGTGGATTATCCCACTTTTTCCACATTTGCATTCTAAAAACCACTTTTGGTGCCCGTGGTTTAACCTCTGTTTCCCTAACTCCTGTTTATGAGTTGAGTGGTCACATGTCATCATGTTGAGTGGGAAAGTGTGTACAGGGGATAAGGAGGTAGAAGTGGTTCCATATGGTGAATGAACTGACTATGCCAAAGTACTAAAAAAATATAGAAAGAGGGAAAAGCAAGAGTAAAATCTTTTGAGGAGACTGGTAATCTAAAATTCTTGTGACCTCACATGAAGGCAACGGTTGTCTGTATGTGAAAGACAAGCTTATGATTTGAATTGCTGATAATAGGTTTCTGTGTTTGGAGCAGGAGTGAGGGTTACACAGATTTACCTTCCTCTGCTCTATGCATGATTCAGGCTGAAGGCTGAAAGATTCCAGCTGGAGGACAGAAGGCTGCTGAGAGACCATGAAACTGACAGCTTCAGTTCTTCTTCCAAGTTTAAACTGTTAATCAGAGTGAAAAAAAACAAACCCCAACACATCAGACACATTTCAGCTCTGTTCACAATAGTATTATGATGTTGCTGGCACAGTACTAAGTCTGTGCTTGTGGTTTCTTGAGACAGTTCATCTAGCAAAGTCAGAGTCCTTATGCTTCAGGGAAAGGTGAACAAAACACACCAGATGCCCTTTATTCAGAGTAGGTAGCAAGGTTCATATTTATTATGATAGTGGATAGTAAATTAAGTACCACAAAATTATGGAAAAAACCCCAGTGAGAAATGGTCTTTTGTATCAAAGGTTTGAATAAAAAGCAGACAACAATGACAAAAATCCATTATTGCTGGATGGAGACATAGAGTTCACTGTGCTGGAAAAAATGACCTACAGAACCACTTTTGTCACCTGTCCTGGGTTCAGCT
Organism: Nestor notabilis; assembly: GCF_000696875.1. Classification (NCBI taxonomy): domain Eukaryota; kingdom Metazoa; phylum Chordata; class Aves; order Psittaciformes; family Psittacidae; genus Nestor; species Nestor notabilis. The sequence continues at coordinate 22,832 of NW_009939604.1, read as the reverse complement.
ACAGCAGTCATTTTTTCTCCTTCTTAGTAGCTGGTGCGGTGCTGTGTTTTTGACTTTCAGTCTGGGAACAATGCTGATAACACCGATGTTTTTGGTTGTTGCTAAGTAATGTTTACTCTGACCAAGGACTTTCTCAGTCTCATGCTTTGCCAGAGAGGAGGGGAAGCCAGGAGGAAGCAGAGGCAGGACACCTGACCCAAACGGGCCAAAGGGGTATTCCATACCACAGCACGTCATGCCCAGTATAGAAACTGGGGGGAGTTACCCGGAAGGCCCAGATCGCTGCTCGGGTCGGGCTGGGTATTGGTCGGCGGGTGGTGAGCGGTTGTGTCCTTTTCCCTTGTTATTCCTCTTATCATTATTATTGGTAGCAGTAGTGGTTTGTATTATACCTTAGTTACTGGAGAGCTGTTATCTCACCTCGTGGGAGTTACATTCCTCCGATTCTCCTCCCCATCCCTCCGGAAGCGGGGGGAGGGAGGAAAAGGGGGGGAGGGAGCGAGCGGCTGCGTGGTTCCAAGTTGCCGGCTGGGCTTGAACCACGACATCACCATAATGAGTTATTGGTCTTGGTAGTTTTCTTTAAAAAGATCACTCAAAGAAAGAAAGATGAATAGTAATTCAACCCCAAATCGTACTTCTACAGTGTAAGAATTCTTTGGTGTTGTGTGTTGTAAATATTTAATAAATGACAGGATGTTTCAGTCACCAAAAGTGGTTGAGGTATCAAAATTTTTTACTACGCAGCAATTTGAGAAGTCAAGATTTGTAGATAGAGGGGCCCTTCTGAAAATCAAGTGTCTCTGACAGATTTCTATCTGGGCACCCAAAATGTAACATGTTTTTGAATATTTGGGTTAAAGGTCTTTGGTTTTGTGAATTGATTATGTAAGCCAGTCCCAAAACAGGGTTCAAAGACCAGTTTAGCTGGCTTTCATACAGTTCATTATTGGTGGTCCTGAGGATTGCAGAGTTGAGTTGGGACCGGTTTCAAAAGTGAGACTAAGAAAAGCTGCATGTGGTTCAAAAGCACTTAGCTCTGCCTTCAAGGGGAAGCAGACTTTGTGATAATCTTTGCCAATACAGCAGATGATGCATAGGCACTGGGGTGAAATTCCAATTTCTCTTTGCCATTGGCTTTAGTGTGGCCAGGATTTAAACCCAGTTGTTTTAGGGACATACCCAATACTCATTTTATCAACCCAAAGATTTCCATTGATTTACATGGGAGATGGATCATACTCTCAAAATTCAGTTTACTTGTAGTTACAGCTCAGAAAAAAGTAATCCACTTCATTAGTTCAGAAGTGGAAGCAGAACATATTGGACTGGAGAGGAAGAAAGCAGAATGACATTCACCGGTCAAGACTACTCACATCTAGCACCAGGGTGGCAAACCCAAGCCTGATTAATCCCTGTGAAAGAGAATTGGATTTCTCATAGCAGGTCTGAAACTTTCCCTGAGGCAGGTTTAAACCTGCAAATTATACAAAACCACTTTCCATATGACTAGACAGTCTATTACAAATCTGTTCTATATTCTATAAAGCTGGCTGTGGGTGGTTTTCACTTGACTTTCTCCTTACACACACACACTCATTGGTCTTTGCTGTGAAGTCAGAAAGACGAAAAATCATATATACTTGCATTCACCAAGTGATCTCCAAAGCGACTTAATCCTGCTTCAAGTCTTCCTTGTCTTATAAATTGGATTCTTTCTGTAGATTGTTTACCTACCACTTCTAGTGTGTCTCCAATAAATTAAAATTTGCTGAAGTGGTAAAAGGTACGAAAGATATAGTGAATGGTCTGCAGGCTTTACAGTGGAGCCATTATTCTAAGAGGAAGTAGGAAAGGCAATCATAAAATTTTGAAAAATTATGCAATAACTTTGTAGTTATTGCCCATCTGTATTCATTACAATGATCTACTTCACAGGCATATAAATAGAACTGGCAAGTAAAAGATGTGCTGTTTGCCTCCAGATGTGGCACTAGGCTTCAGCAAATGAAATTCAATTAAAGACTTTAGAAAAAGTGTTGTAAGTGTTCATCAACAGATGGAACGTAAACACCTCCCTCTCCCACCCCCCATTTTACATTCCCCCATGCTTATTCTTACCCCTGCTCAGGAAACCTTTGGAAGAAAGATGACGAAATTTAATTGCTTCGTTTGCAGGGCAACCCTGATACACTTCATGACTTCATTCTCACAAGGTACCAAGTCCCATAAATCACACTGACTGAGTGCACCCGTTAGAGCTCCAGTATGACAACTTTATGCCTAATACTCTCCAAAAAAGGACCACACAAAACTAAGACTGTAAAATTACCATTGACTCACAGCGGCTTTTATAACATGCACTAAGCTCAAAAAGACTTAACTTATATAGTTTGTGATCATGTTTGCACATAGGAGATCTCTCACTGGTTCAAGAAAACATATGTTAAAAAAAGAAGAAAAAGCAGAATATATTTGGCATTACTTTCTGTTGCAGTTCCCACAGAGAAATATATCAGTATAATGGAAAAATGATTGTTTCATTTTGTATAGAAAGGGGACCCTGAGAAGTGCTTCTTCCTAACATAAAAATAAAAAAAGGTATTTTGTGTGTCACCATGGGGAAGGAAAGGGGTAGGAAAGGCAGTATTTCTGGGTTAGATCCTCAACTTGTGTATACCTGCACAAAGCTATGGAAGTAGCTAGTGCTACACAAACTCACTTGGGAGTCCCAGTGCTAACCCTATCCTAGCCAAAACCAGCACATTTGGGTGCATCTTGCCCCAACAATATTTGCATCATCAGGGCAGTGAGCAATCTACCCTGTAATGGCTCCACTTGTGTCACACAGAAGTGCAGGCACAATTGTATTTTCAAGCTGCAGCAGTGTACTAACACCAGAGAGGAGCTCACTGATGCTATTCACGGTTAGATAAACAGCTTGAATGAAGCACTGGGTATTCAAAAATATCCCAGCTAAACTGCCCTGCAAGGACCAGAGTTTCTGGTGCAAAGGCTGCCACTGCAGGCTCCTGCATGAACAAAGGGTGCAGAAGGGGCTCGTGAGTGATTATCATGTGCTTCAGACCAGGGCTCCCATTGCTTCCCTCCAACAATGTGACATGCATCACATTTCACTGCGAATCTCTAAATTCTTTGCATAATAGCTTCTCCTTCCCACTCCCTATTCTCCTTATGGCTACAAATAAGACCAATGGGGTGAATCTTACATGCTGTAATGGACTTCCTTGCATTTGGTAGGCAAAAACGAGGTTTATACAATCAGGCAAAAACGAGGTTTATACAATCAGGCTAACATGGAAATCAATTGAAATTACAGTGGTGATGTACAGTATATTCTTTAAGTATTCAAACCACAATGAAAAAAAAATTCTCTCCAGTAAACTACAAGGGCTTGACTGAAACCCACAAAAGTTGGGAAACATGGTAAGGTCTGACTGAAAGCTTGTCCTTACTTCACCCCTGAAGAAGGTGGGGTGCTACCTAGAGATTCCAGACAAGAAATGCTTAGTATGTACTGTGCATCAAAGTTTGTCTCTTACCAGAGCTTAGGTGCATGACTTTGCAGCCTAGAATTACAGTCTTTACCTTAAGAAATAAATACCCTAGGTTCTTCAAGCCATTTGTCTTCTTTTTAATTTTGAAAATAGATAAAAATGATCCCCCCAAAAAAATCAACAAATTTTAATTAAAGTAATAAAAGACAGAGAGAGAGAGACTGAAAATGTCTCATTTCCACTGTTTTAGCACGTAAGCAATTTTAAACTTTGGTCAAATTGCAGTGCCTCTGCATGTGTCACCAGAGAAATTCCAGGCAGAAACTTTACCCATACAAACTTCTCTCTGTGGCTGTTCTTCCTCTTTGCCACCAGCTGATGAGTGGAAAGAATTTTCATTTGTTTTCTAGATCTTCATGGCATAGGCTTTGCAAATGTTTAAGATGACATTAATGTGATTAAATTCACCCAGGAACAACTGCCTTTTGTAAAGGATTTTAGAGTTCTCAGCCTTTACACTTTTATACTGAATTTCACAATCACATATTTCTCTCACTCACAGTCTTGGGGACACTTGCCTTTTTCTGACTTTTACTTCTTTTTTTTCATAGAGAAACTTTGATATGGTTTGATATGGTGATCTCCTAATTCCTTTCCAGTCTGAACAATTCTAGGATTGTGACTGCAATACACAAATGTAACAGACGAAGTCACAAGTTATAAGCAGAAACATCTAATCAGTCTGTGTTCATGAGAAACGTGGTCATAGGAGCTGATCTCTGGAAAAGAAGCTGTTCCAGCAGTTTTCCAGCATATATTGTCCAAATCCTTGACTCAAATTTCCACTTAAAATTCCAGGTTTTCAGACCACATTTTTTTTTGCTTTTGAAAATAGAGCATCTATCCCTCGAATAGAAGGTGAAATAGTACTTTATCTGGAAGCAAAGCTGTATCTAGAGAAGGAACTCTCCAAATTTTTTCACTCCCAGAAAAGAAGGAAAGGAAAATAATCTGGTGTCAGGCTGGGAAAAAAGGGCAAAAACATTCTTTTTTTTTTTATTCTTATCCTTATCCTGTACTTCTGTCATTTCATGTTCCATGGAAATTAAAGCATTTGCATAAAGTAGCTTCCCATCCCTCTTTCCCACCCAAGCTTGGCATAGGTGGAAAATTCAAATACTTGAAAATAGCAGCTCCCCACCCCAGACATCTCCTTACCTCCCTGGCCAGCACTGCCACGAATAGTGCCACCCTTCAGAACCTGGGACAAGGCCCAGCTGTCCCTCACAGGCAGGGAGAGAAATGTTTGTAAATACCATGGTCTCACACTAATCTAATCTGTGATGGCTGTTGCTCTGACCAGTTATTTTTAGGCCCATCGTATGTAATTTTTTTTTATCCTTGATTCCTCTTCTATTAAAAACACCCAAACAACCCCAAAACAAAACAAAACAAAACAAACCCCAAACACCAAGCAAATAAACAACACCTCTCAAAAACCTTTCAGAAAGTATTTACTGATTATAGCAGTGAGGGGAACTGGATAGTTGACACTAGAGCATTGTCTGCCATTTGAATGAGTTTCGTATGCACTATTGCAACCATGCTAAGATGCAACTCAAGACGATGTATAAAAAGCTGTGTCCATGTAGGCATAAAATCATAGAATGGTTTGGGTTGGAAGGGACATTTAAAGATCATCTAATCCACCCCCCTCTGTTCTAGTGGAAGGAGGGACACCTTCCACTAGAACAAGTTGTCCTCTCAGAGAAGAAAACACAGATATACAAAAAAAGTGTTATGTTTACTGTCAGCAACAGGTTGAGTTGGACTGGACCTGAGTTATAGGCTTCATACTTATATGCTATTATGCTGTTATATTTATATGCTTTTAATCCAAGAAGGGCAACTAAATCCTCCTCTACAGTATCACAAAACCAGCATTTTTATGGAACTGGCTTGTCCTCTAGGCATACAAGTGACAAATCTCACTTTGAGGATGTCACATTAACTGAAAATAATCTTATTCTATATATTGCTGTCAAAGTTTAGATAGGAGTAAGTTGTTATTTATTAATATGCCTTTATTTCAAGATAGAGCTTTTTATAATGTTTTATAATTATTATTAACCTTCAAACCACAAACAAAGTTAGGGAGTGGTTTGAGAGCAGATGAAAATCCAGATGTGTTAGGAGGTAGCATGCCATAGTGGCTGATACCTAAGGTTAACAACTTGAGCCAGATTACAAAATCCCAAGCCTGGCTGAAAAACAGTTAGCTTCCAAAAGTTCTTTTAATAAAATGTTTGTGGATCAACGTTACTGCTTGTTCTATTTGAGCCTTCTGAATTAATTTTTTCGAGAGTTTGTTTTGTTTTGGGTTTAGTTGTTTTTTTTTTTTAATGAAGAAAATTAAATATGCACTCATTTATATAGTTATACGAAAAAAGCCCTCACCACCAAAACCACAACAAAACCCAGGTGATGCTGGAAGTAGTATTCTTGTCTAATTCCTTTAAAAGAGGCATTACTTTCTGAGTGTCCAAAACTCTACTGATTTCTTCAGAGAGAAAAGCACTTCCCATTTATCAAGGAAATCTTGGTAAACACAGCTTGTGTGCGAAACAACTTCAGTAAGTGGTCTTAACAATATGAGACCAAATTTTCTACTTAATTTGTAACACCAGAGTTGTACTGGAACAAGTCTTAGTTTATATAGGTGGCAACAACCAGTGTACCTAATATATTTGATCTCAAATTTCTGCTCTGAGGAAGCTAGAAGTTCTTCATAAGAAAAGAACTTTCTAAGAAACATCTCTCCTAAATTAAATATGTGCACATACATATGTATATAAACCCAGTATGAGTTTTGCAAGGTGCACAGAAAATGGTCATAGAGTTTACACTCGTTTTTAGTAAGTCAAACATGTAAATGCCCCAGGTATATTCAAAAACTGCATTCAGACTTCTACTCTGGAACTGAAGGCATAGTTCACATTGTTTGGCATGGAATATTGCAGGTCATACCAGTGGGATAGCTATGGCCTTAGAGTCTGGGGTTATAAGAAAAAGAGATTACAAGAATAATTATGGTAAGTGCTACATAATTAGAACAATACTTGCTTCATCTAAAAATCTCATCTAAAGTGGAAGAAAATATGTGCGGATATTTGTTAAAACACTTGCACAAAAGTATTACAAAAGGGAAGGAGAAAATAATGAAGTCAGATGGTTTGCAGGCTGATTCTGGGTCAGACTTCAGACTGGACTGTGCAGAATATGTGCCTTCTGAAGAGAATAGCATGTTTTTAACTACACTTCCTAGAACAGTTTTCTCCTAGCACATCTTCACAGCTAGCATGATGATAAATTAGGTGAAATCCAAAATTTTTTAGCAGATGAGAGTGAAAAAGTTTCAGTTTCAGCCATAGAGATGTGGTTTTCATCTTTGTGAACATGTGGGGGACCCACGCTGGAGCAGCCTGTTCCTGAAGGGCTGCACACATGGAAGGGACCCATGTTGTAGCAGTCTGTTACTGAAGGGCTGCACCCCATGGAAGGGACCCACACTAGAGCAGTTCATGAAGAACTGCATCCCATGGGAAGGACTCATGTTGGAGAAGTTCATGGCCAACTATCTCCTGTGGGAAGACCCCCATACTGGAGCAGGGGAAGAGAGTGAAGAGTTTCTTTATGGAGAAAGGAGCAGAAGAAACATGCGATCAGCTGACCATAACCCCCATTCTCTGTCCCCCTGTGCTGCTCAGAGGGACGAAGCAGAGAAAATCAGGAGTAAAGTTAAGCCTGGGAAGAATGAAGGGGTGGGAGGAAGGTGTTCTTAAGATTTTGTTTTATTTCTCTTTACCTTACTCTGATTTGATTGATAATAAAGTACATAGATTTTTTTCCCCAAGTCGAGTGTTTTGCCCATGGTGGTAATTGGTGAGTGATCTCTCTGTCCTTTTCTCAACCCAGGAGACTTTGTTATATTTTCCTTCCCCATCTCTGTCCAGCTGAGGAGGGGAGTGATGGAACAGCTTTAGTGGGCACCTGGTGGATAGCCAAGTTCAACCATCCAAAAACCATTTTCTCTGTGTTTACAGCATTCTTAAAATGATGATCAGAGCCATCTCACAGCGTGAGGAAAGATATTGTTACCCCATTGTATACAACAAAAGATTTGCAGCAAGGCTTACCCATTTTTCCCGTTGACATACATTATGGCTTTGTGACACTCTGTAATGATCCTTCTCTGAGAATCTGCCTAAGCAATTTTGCAGTATACAATGGTTGTATTGTTCCCCTTGAAATGGTGGTGGTAGGCAGTCTAGTAATGAGCTGTGGTTAGGCCCCCTTAGCAATTCTGTCTTCTAGACAGCATGAAAATGTCCCTTACTTCTGACACACTCCACATGTACTGCCTGTCGCAACTTTGTCAACTCTTCCATCTGGAGCAGAAAAGCCATCTCCCTTTCCTTTGGTGGCCACTAGAGAGTTAGAGAGTGTGTTAGATTGATCTAACAATGAGGAACTGGTCTGTGGTGGCCCACTCCCAATACTCTGCTAACTTCCTCTATTTGCTGGAAGCGGTTACTGAGGTGACGACGAAGAAGGAAGAGGAGGAGGAAAAATCCCCACAGATGGACACGATTAGTTTGACTTGGAGGTGGTCCACACATGGACCATGCGGTGGCAGGTGTTAGACACATCTAACAATATGGAATTGGTCCATGGTGGCCTGCTCTGATTGTCTAGAATGAGTGTGTGTGGAAAAAGAGCCAACAAGGACACTCCTCATGGCACAGGCTGGCTCCCTGAGTCACAATGAGTCTGCACTTTTGAACAGATAAAAGCACAGGGTTTGGGAGAGACGGGGAGGCAAATCCAACTACCACCAAGGTCAACGTTACCTCCACGGAGACGCCTGCTAAAGTAGTGCCTGCCACCCCATTTTTTCACGATGCACCTCAGAGCTGGCCTTTTGGTCATTGGACAGGTGTGTGGGTCGGTAAGAATCTGCACCTAACCTGGTTTTGGTAGCCTTTAGTTATCTCTCTTTCTAGTTTGCTGTATCTCTGGATTTTTATAAAATTTAGGTCTTGTAATAAACTTTTTAGCAGTTTCGTGTGTGTGTGTGTGTGTGGCTTACGTTCTTCTCCACCTGGAATCCTTCAATCCCTGGAACAGAGAGCCACAAGATCAGGACTGAGCCATATCTCAGAAGTGCTAACTTGAAAGATACGAACTTTATTTGCCTCTGTAAAGTTTTGCCTTGTTGACAAATACAGAGATATGTGTTCTGTTTGCAGCAGCATTACCTCTCACTCTTATTGCAAGTGCTCACATGACAATGAGAGAATTAAATTAAAGGGATTTGGCCATAGTATTGGGAGAACCATCCTTTGAAGTCTAAAAGGGAGTTTCTGAAGAAAAGAAGAAGTTCTGGCAGACAAGGTCCAGCCATGGATGAGTTTGTAAAACATCATGAATGTCCCTGAGATATTTAGCAGTGGCTTTAAACTTAAACAGGGGAACTTTAGGTTAGACATAAGGAAGAAGTTCTTCACAGTGAGGGTGGTGAGGCACTGGAATGGGTTGCTCAAGGAAGTTGTGAATGCTCCAACCCTGGAGGTGTTCAGGGCCAGGCTGGACAGAGCCTTGGGCAACATAGTTTAGTGTGTGGTGTCCCTGCTCATGGCAGGGGAGTTGGAACTAGATGATCTTAAGGTCCTTTCCAACCCTAACTACTCTATGATTCTATGATTCTATGATTTTTGGCCCTTTGGCTAAGAAAATGAACCTTTTGTAAATTATATGGTAGAGGATCTTCACAAACACCTTGTCACCTCCTGCTTAATACGATACTAAGATACCACCCTTCCTTTCTGTGGATGAAGGGATGAAAAATCCTTTCTTGTTTAAACCCTAATCCATATGGTTTGTTATAGGGATATATTCTGATACTCCTGACTTGCATACCACCTTTCATATTAAGAGTGGGATTCTTTTCATGAGGTTTTAAAAGCAAGATGCCTAGTCAAAACACCATACCTTTGTGTCAGCAGACACATACGTACAGAGCCCTCTTGGCCCAGAGATGGATTCAAGAATCTCTTGAGAGTGACTATTTGTCTTCAGCGAGCATAGAAACGACTCTAGACAGATACTCTAGAAAAGATTCCTCACATAAAAATGGCAAAAGTTAGGTCACACAAACCATATCTTCAAAGTGTAGTGCTGTTTGTGTAGTATATACTACATTATAGCCCATCTCCTGGTGGAAGAGGCTGTGGCATTTTTTACACAACCAGCATTTCTTTATAGGTGGATTTTATGTTGCCAGGAGGGCAGTATCAAGATCTGTTCTGCCTTCTACCAGATCACCTCTGACCAGAGGGTAGAAGGACCAGCAGTACAGGGCACAGGATGAGAACAGTCACCAAAGTTAATTATTCAATAGTGCCTGAGAAGGACTCCCTCACCTTTGATGTAGCAAGGTCCCTCCAATGGGAGGAGAAAACTAATGCGAGGAAATAGCAAACTTGCTACTGCCTCTCTGGAAGGTATTTGGTAGTGTCCTTGATTTAAGATGACCATGACCTTCTTAGCATGTGGATTTGGTAGTCATTAGCACCCTTACCACACTCTACACAGTCGTACTGATTTGAGGACTGGTGCAGAGTGCAGGGAGTGCCCCAGAGGGAAGTTTTCATCCAATAGGCCAACTTCTTAAGGTAGAAGTCAGTTCAACCTGCCTGCCATCAAGGTAACCAGCTTAGCAGTCAGACTGATGAGGGATTAAAAAGAGCACTGGCAACTGAAAAGCATTTGCAGTAAATGGCTATCAAAATTTGAAAAGATCCAAATACTTAAAAGACTGGTAGTCTTAATCATATTAGTGGGAGTAAGGGCTGCAGGATCTGGTCCTATGTGGGTAATAGGCCTTTTAATTTCCAAATTTTTTTTAGGGGGATTAAATAGGTTGGTCTTTCTCTATGTAAAACTGTGATTCATCCATCATGTCAATAGCATCATATTCACAAATATACCACCGTGTCTGGTGTTTTCCACTGAAATTGGCAAATGTACTTAGAAAGAAGTGAAATGAAAATTTCAGGAATTTCCAATTGGGCTTAGCAAGTTGTGAAAGAAGAGTGATGACTGCTATCGATGTAAAGAGTTATGAGCTGCCTGGTTCTTCTGTTTTATGGAACAGCTTAGCCATAGAGCATACCTACTTCACTGCCACTGTGGCCTGGTCCTGGCCATGGCCTTAATTTTTCTGAGGATGTTATTCATAAATGTTCTCTTAATCAAGCCCAGACCCTGAATTTTACTGTAGAAGCCAAACTTATTGCCAGGATACATGAGATGCCAAACCCTAGAAGGTAAAGCTAGAATTTGTGTGTCCTGGCTCAGAGAACCACTATGTTTCAAACCTGAAATAAAAAGTGGGTTTTTACATTTCTTAAATAGTTATTTTTCCACTCCAACAATTAGAACTCTGTGCTTCTCAGAGAATTCACACTGTGAATGAGTACATCTTCATTTTTTAATTTGACCAGAACAAAAATCTATTTCTCTTTTTAAAGGATTTTTTTTTTTTAATATAAAAGAAGTAAGGATTTATTCCACAATTATCCCTGGCTAGAGTGCATGGTTACCACACTGAAACAGACAGCAGTTTTCTGGGTGAAATGGCATTGCCCCAGGTGCCAAGACCCACATGGAATATATGCCTAGGACTGTGAAGATTTTTATGTCTCTCCTGCCATCATAAATAGGAATGTTGTATCTTTCAACTGGGCAACCGGCATGTTCCCCATTGATTACACCCTTCAATTGAGAAAGGGAGAGATGAATGATTTTCTTTATTCTTTTCACATGTAAAAGCTTCTACAGGATTAGCAATCTCTTGGTTCCTGATCAAAACACTGGCTTCAACACAAAATGTTGTATGATCTCATAATATCTTAATATTCTGTTCAAAATATCATAATAACCTCATATTGGAATAATCTCACTCATCGTTAAGGAACTAAAATGCTATTCAATAAGCAACATTACAGCAATGCCAGGCCTTTCAAGTTCAAAGTCTGCTAGCCCTCACTTCTGTGACTGTGGAAACATTTCACTTTGCCATTCTCAACCAGATGAGTAAGAAGTGAGATGAAGTGATGTGAGATGAAATGAGTGGACAGAAAAGCTGACAAACACAAAAGCGTGTGCACTTTTTCTCTTTGTATCATCATTTGGTTTGATAAAAGGAGGCCACAGCTTCCAGTAAACCAAGTAGCAGGTACCTGAGTGCATCTCTCCATCCTAAAGAGTTTTGCTGCCTGGGTCCACAGCCGTTTCTCTAATACCGCACAGCCATACTATCCCCTGGTTCAGATGGCTGTGAAAGTGTGTATTTGGAGAAAGACCTATCTGCCATTGTTGAGCTATGTCCCTCCTTTGCTCAGGGGCCACTTTTATGCTCAGGCCCTTGCCACTCACCTGAGTGATGTTGCTTGTACACCTGTGCCTGGTTTAACACCTTCCTAATTTTAGCCCTTATCCCAGCCCACTGATTTGGCTTTCTAACCTGATCTCAGACCTGTCTTGTCACTATGGACTTTCTGATCAGTACTGTTGGCTGGCTGTAGTTACTGTAACTGGATCTGTTTGGGTACAGCGGGGCAGCTTCCTTGTTGGTGAGGTCTGTGCCCCTGCCTAACTTGGTGTGACTCTTGGCTCCCTAAAGAGCAGCTTGTCTTTGCAGCTCCATGAAGGATCGCTCCACTTCGTCCCTTGATCACCATGGTTATAAAATACTGCTCTGAGAGTATATGGTATTTTGTGACCTTGAATAAATAAATATTACTAATTCAGTGAGAATCCTATCCTACCATCAGAAAAGATTCACAACCCAGTAATCTTGTAGGCAGATATATTAGATAGATATCTTCATCCTAAGGGAGTTGCTGCTACCCGCACCATTCCTCCACAATGTAAACTTGAAATATTTCACTTGTCTTCTGGAGCCCTGAAGACTTTTTTGTTCTGGGCAGATAGTTCAGAACTCTGAAGCCTGGGTCAGATGAGGAAAAGCTGGAAGAGCTCAGACAATAAAGGAAAAAGCTGTAAAAAAACCCCAAAAAACCAAAACCCACGAAAATCCAGCAGAAGCAATGAAAAATACTATTTCCTTCAATATCAAAGCCAGAAGGAATTTCGCTATAGACTTGACTAAGAACTGTTGAATGTAGAAGTATGCTCTCATCAGCAATTCTTAATTTATCCTTGTCTATATTCCAGAGTAGTCATCTAACATTTTGACACTAGGTGCAGGACTGGATGTGATTGAGTATCATGAGCCATTTGCAGTAGGGATGAGTTAGACTTATGGTGTGTCAGAAGCAATCCATGTCTGAGTTAGATCTAAAGCACTCAATACTGAAGATTTGTTCTTCTACAGAAAGTCCACTCAACGCAGCATTGCTTTTCACTGCCTTCTTTATCATAGTTGTGTAGAAACTTAAAGTATAACTCTAGCAGTGATTTTATACAGATGAATATTAGAATTGCACCTATCCTTCCCACAGAGGATCTAGAAATGACCAAAGATTAGTCCTAGTGCCTTAAACCATCAGACTTGTTCTCAGCAGCAAAGCCAAGCTCTTGCTCAACTCCACTCATTTTTCTGCCCTTATGCTGCTACCTCAAACCCACCCTCCCACTACTGTAGGGTCATAATGAAACAGAGGAACTAGATCAGGAAAAAACTACAGATTGAAGATAGTCTATTAGGGAAAAAGTACTTGACTAAAGAGGGTCAGTCAAGAAAGTCCACAAGTAATTTTACCAGCACAGTTGTGAGTGTAGTCAGAGAGTGGAAATGAGTTGCTCATTGGTACTAATTTTCTCATGGTGGGGTGTTGGAAGGAAGGGCAAGAACAACTTAAATTGGTTTTGTCATTGAGAGAAATGCCTGTGGAACTGTGACACAAGAGCCTAAGTATCACTGACTTCTTCAAAGCCTGTGAATTCAGGCACCATTTTTAAGGTAAAGCTACAGCTGGGTTCAGCTACAGCAGTCATTTTTTCTCCTTCTTAGTAGCTGGTGCAGTGCTGTGTTTTTGACTTTCAGTCTGGGAACAGCGCTGATAACACCAATGTTTTTAGTTGTTGCTAAGTAATGTTTACTCTGACCAAGGACTTTCTCAGTCTCATGCTCTGCCAGGGAGGAGGGGAAGCCAGGAGGAAGCAGAGACAGGACACCTGACCCAAACTGGCCAAAGGGGTATTCCATACCACAGCACGTCATGCCCAGTATATAAACTGGGGGGAGTTACCCGGAAGGCCCAGATCGCTGCTCGGGTCGGGCTGGGTATCAGTCGGCGGGTGGTGAGCGGTTGCGTCCTTTTCCCTTGTTATTCCTCTTATCATTATTATTGGTAGCAGTAGTGGTTTGTATTATACCTTAGTTACTGGAGTGCTGTTATCTCAACCCGTGGGAGTTACATTCTTTCGATTCTCCTCCCCATCCCCCCGGGAGTGGGGGGAGGAAGGAAAAGGGGGGGAGTGAGCGAGCGGCTGCGTGGTTCCAAGTTGCAGGCTGGGTTTAAACCACGACATCCTTGTATTCTTAGGGGGGTCAGAAATGTTACTCTTTTATCACAGAAGATGTACATTTGAGCTCACTATGCAAATTGCAGTCAACCCTTTAAACAGTCAATTTCCCTCTTTCCATGTTTCAAGATGCCTGAGAACAGCTTATAAAATCCTTATCTCTCCTTTAAGTCAAAACATTTTGAATATCATCAGTAGACTGTTATTGCTGTGGAGTTTTGTATGCAATATGCATTACTTCCATGTCCACTTATTAGTGACATTAGACACTACAAACTGCATGGTTGAATGGGAAATTGAAAAGTAGCATTGCTTTTGGCTGTGCAGGTAAAGATTCTGGTGGACAGTTCAGAATTCAAACTATGATAAAAAGAATTCCGTAAGTATTGTGCTCAGACATTCAGTAAGAGTGTACAATGAGGGTACTGAAATATACTTTTGAAGTTAAATGAATAGCCAGCTATATGACATATAATGGGTTTATTCACTCAAGTTTGTAAACATACATGATATTATAATAAAGGATGGATATGAAAATCATTGTCTTGCGATTCTGGATAAGCACTCAGAAATGTCAGTTCTTGTCCAAGTTATCTGGCATGGAAAACTGGATGGGAATTGCATGAGATCAGGGAAGAAAAAAGGAAATCTCATGAGAAGAGCTATGAGGGTTGCTGCTTATGGTATTTTGGCAGTTTCTCAACCCAGAAGCACACAGCAAATGAAAAACAGCACTAACAAACTCCAGATACTGTTGGGAATTAACTGAACTGCCAAGAGCATAGTAGTTTCTGGGACCCTACACAGATAGAGAGGGTTTGTGGCATGCCACCCTCCACTCAGCTGCTCACAAAATTGTACAGGGATGGTGTTTACTGCTGACTCATGCTGGCAGACAGACCTTGTTTATTCCAAGCAGGATACCAGAGGATTTGTAGTGTGTCGTTGGAACAGAGGGGACTTGCAGCTGCAATAAGGGAATCCCCCTGAGAAAGCTTCAGGAACACTTAAGCTTGAGAAGAATAGCTGGGCTTTGTCATTACTGTGGCTATTGAAAAGCCAGTGGGGGGTATGCCTCAACTTGCAGCATGTAGAGTCTGTTCAGAAAGGGGTGGTAGTTTTAGCTGCTTACAAACACTTTCCTGAACTATATCAATCATGTCTAAGAAAGAGATGAATCTTTTGCAAAAGAATAGTCTGCTTGTTTGTTTCTGCTTCTTTGTTGTCTCCTATAACCTTCTGCATCATGCCAGCACTAATTTTATTAGCTGCAGTTGCTCTACCTCTGATGCAATATTTTATAATGCTGAAAAGAGAACTTTGAACACATTCTCATGTTTATATTGTTTTATACTTGTTCTGCACTAAGTACAAATTATTACAGAGAAGACTCAGAGTCTGAAGGTGTCCCTGGCAATCTAGAAACTTTCGAGTTTGGTCTTCCAGATCTGCTGTGGATTTCTTGATAAGTATCCTTCACAGAAGGAGCTTGCATAAAATGAATTTGTCCTTACATTGGGTCAGATTCTTACATGGCACAGGTTGGCACAGCCCCAGTAACTCTGGTGGAGCTACCCCATTTATATCAGGTGTGCAGGAGCCCGGTGGGTTTTCAAGGTGTACACAAGAAAAAAACCTCCCACTAGCAAGGTGAGATCATATGCTGGCATAGTCTCATAACATAAAAGATCTAAAAGACCAAGCTTACATTACAATGAATAATAGAACTCTCTATGTAGCACACAGCTAGTAAATACATACCCCCCAAAATGGACAGGCCTCCACTAGCCAGCTGTGTTTGCTTCTGCCTCTACCACCAAACATTGCCAGCAGTCTAAACCCTTAGTCTCAGGAATCAGCAAGACTGGGGTAGCTCTGCAACACATAACAAGCCCAGAGCCAGGGATAGCCCCAGAACAAGCAGTGATGGTGGTCTTACCAACCAGGGCACAGTTCCAGAGTATCTGAACAACCAAGTCAGAGCAGGGTGCTGATAATAGCCTAAGACAAAGCAAGACAAGGTCCATCAAAAATAGCAATATAAGGTCAGCAGCAGGATTGGAGATTAAGCTACTTAGGCCATTCATCTAGAGTCCTTCAAGAAGGTCCCATGAGTAAGCATAGATACAACTGGACCCACAATGGGGCTAAGAGTTTGGATACAGCTGCTGGGGCAATGGACAGCAGGATGGTAGGTGGAGGGCCTAGGTGAGTCTGCTCAGGGAAATTAAGGCCTCCTAAGTTTGATGAAAGATTGGCAGTTTAAAAAAACTTAATGCCAAAAAAATTGCTAGTTTGAAAATTGTAGGCACAGCTGAAACTGCACTAGTTTTCAGCTGTACACCACAGTCCCAAGACAGTCAGCACATAAATGGCATGGAGCAATAGACAGGGACCACAGGCATTTAGTTCAAGCTTCTAGTTTGGGGTACATTTTTCATTTTATAAAACTAAAATAATGTAGAGCTTAATGAAATATTCATTTGATGAAACTTGACAACCATTTCTATTGTTTGGATCCAAAAGGAAGTTTTTCTTATGCTTACAAACAGGCATTAAATTTTCTGCAGATGACAGAAAATGGGCTGCACCTTCATCATCACTATTTTTAGGTGCAGAATAAGTTAATTTATTGTTGAATAAAACTTGAATGCTATCTCATGATACAGCTATCAACTTTAAGAGTCACTTCTATGTGAATGAGAAAGATTCGTCCTTCAAAGACAAAATCATCACAGCATGTATTTCAAGCAAATGGATACTGTCACATAAACTCCTGTTGGAAAGTGATTGCAGTACTTTCAAACAGAGACATCTAAATCAAATGAGCAAGGAGAGGGAGAAGAATAATCTCTTAGTCATTCTTGCTATATAATATTGATATAATATTATTGAAGGCATAACTCAGGAGAGCTAAATTAAAGGATACGTGTTGCCTTCAGGAGTGCAAAAAGGGTTTTTTTGTGCAAAAAGCAAATCTGAAGACACTTGATCAAGAATAACAAGTTTTGCTTCCATTCATAGCTCCTGGAAAGGATTATATGAACCAATCTAAGGACATGAATAGAGATCTATGCAGCTGGAGCCCAGTTGTCATGTAAAATGGCCCTGAAATATTTATTTTAGGTTGGCTGGAAGGAACTATGTTTCACCTTGCTGAAGTGGATAATAGGTGTTACGTCATCTGGAACATCATACTGTAACCAGATTTAATAGCAACACAAGATGTGTGATTCTTGATTAAACTCATGACTGCAAGGCAAAAGGCAAAAAGCAAAAAGCTGCTCTTGAAAAGAGACAGGACCCCAAAATTTTCTCTCAGAGATACCTGAACAATACTCGCAATGAATCTGACAATAAAGCACTTTTTTTGTTGGCAAATATCTACATATTAAAAACCATAACAGCTTTGGTGAAAATTTTCACTGATTCTAGGAAGAATTTCTGGCCAAAATAAGTAAGTGAACAAAACAAGCCTGTATTTAGGAGACACAAGCCCAGATTCAGGATCTGTTTTCAGGCTGAAGTTAAAAGCACCTGGACCCTGCCTGAGCTATTGCTCCAGCTTAGGCATCTTCTTTTCCAAGCTCATTTTTAGACACTCAATTTGTGAAAAGCTGCTTTCCCATTTTCTAACTGAAGACCCTGTAGGAACTGACTATGGATAAAATGCTAAGATGGATTTTAATTTCCAAAGCGATTCTACCTTGCAGGCATTTATATAACTCTGAGGTCATTTGGCATATCTCTTCTGCTATGAGAATATTGATACGGTGTGTGGAAAAAAATTGATGCTTTGCTCATTAATTGTATTTATTTATTTATATAGCATTTTTTTCTTATGAACTGTTGCAGGTGCTGTAATTTCAAAGAAAGTTGTGACTCAACATGTTTGTCAATTTGGAGACAGAGTTAAATCAGGTTGCAGAAACTATTCCATATATTAAGGAGGTATCTCCTGCCCTGTAATTGTGCAGTACCAATGTGGCTCTACGAGTACTCATAAGTCCACCTGTGACTGTTTCCAAAGAAAACACTGATGGACCTTTTGTGCTATTTCTAAGCATCATCAAGCTGTGACTTTAACAGTTCTGTTTCCCCTGAGGTAAGACAGGTAAAATTCCTTCAAAGAAACAACATGTGGGGTTACCCCCACCCTTGGAATAGATCTACCCACACAAGTTCTATCTTGATTCAATAAAAAAAGGCCACATATACCAACAATTTAGGGGAAAGAAAAAAAACATAACCCTATTGGCTTTTACACCTTCTTACAGCCAATCACGGGGAAAAAAAAAAGTTGCAGAATTAGTGATGCATGGGTTACAATAATTTAGCGCTTCAGCCAGCTACGTATGTGATTCCTTGTGCTTGTAGATGGATATAATCATCCCTTTGACAGGATCAGAATACAATTACTTCAAATACTGTAAGCATATTGCCACCTTCTCCACCCATGAGAGATGAGACTGTGGTAGTGAAGATGACTGCCATGCAGAACCTTTTCAAGTGGAATTGTCATTTCATCTGAATTCTTCTACCTCATTGTGGATTTCTTTATCCCCTTGGTTACTAAGCTTTTGTCCTCTTACATCTAATAATAATAATGATAATCAAACAAACAAAACAAAACAAAAAAAAAACCTACCAACCAAACAAAAAACCTGGAGATTTTGTCTCTCTTAGGAATACTTTGGAAATCTCAAGCATTTTGCCAAGATAGGAATACCACTTTCTACCCAACTTTACATTTACCCCTTTCAGGTTTTTTTCCTCATGTTGTTTTGAAGCTGGCATGTTTTGCTTAAAGCGTTGATATAGCCTTGCCAGACATGATGTCCAAGACTTCTTTGCCCTCTTTCATTGCCACTTGCTCCACCTGGTTGATTTTTGTGCTTCTACTGAATGCCTGGCCTAGAGCCCGAAAATCCACTGTTATCCCTCCCCTGAGTGGAATAGAGTTAATTACTAGTCCTGAAGAATAACAGGAAACCCACAGAATTTCTTACAATAAGAAATCCTAATAATTTTACCATCTGCGGAAGATTTTTGAGCCACAGCAGTCCAAATGCAAAATTTCTGATGGAAATCCACCAGGTATTCACAGTTTTTATTTAATTAAAAACTGTAAAAGCTTTTAATCCACTGGCTCTGGGCATGAGAAAAGCTAAATTAACCATGCTTTCAAAACATAGAACGATCAAATGAATTTCAGGTTGTCGTGCAATCAGATTATTGTGTCAGTAGCAGACCTCTACAGTTGCAGATAACCAACCTTAATTACTCTGACATACTGTTACCAAAAATATATAGTTACCTATGATGCTTGCAGTCCATAAGATGATTGACAGTTGTGCTCACTCTGGGCTGTGCAGTTTGATAGCAAAACATATTTCAGTAGTAGAGTTGACACACAAATTTGATTGTGTAGCATGATAGCATTTTAACAGCTCTGTCCAGTCTAGCCTTCTGTATCCCTGCATCTGAACAAACTGAGCTCTACATGCTAAAGCAAAATTTTCAGGATATTGTGGTAGTTTCATGTAACATTCCTGAGAGATTTTGCCAACAAATAAACAGCACACATCACCTTATTCTTCTTCCTTATTAGCCTGACAGAATGAGGAAGAAAACAAATTTTCCAAGTTCCAAATACCAACATGAAAACCTGACAATCAAACCCCTTTTTCCTTCAATGTGATAAAAACCCAAACAAGAACAAGAACAACAAAAGCCACAAAGCTGCCAGCTCAGGCCAACAGCTTGCTTCTTGCCATTCTGAAGATCTCATTGTTTTTTTGTTTAACTTTTTCCTCCTTTGCATAATAATGTATTTTAAAGGCTGGCATGTCAGTCTTAACCTCAAATTTTTATAGCTCATGCAGAATTGTAACAGAACTTTTATGTAAAATAAAGAGGCTTGGGAGAATAAAGTTCAATTTACTTTTTAAGTACTTAATTTCCTTCTTTGTCTTGGGATGGGAGGGATCCAGTAATACAAAGAAAGAGTTTGGGATTCAGGTCACTTTTCTAATACTGACTTTAGACAAAAGATGGAGCACCTACAGATGTTAGTGGTGTGTTTTAGGTACTTAGTCTCTATTTATGTTTTCTCTGCTTTCTAAAGAGTTCAGAGCTGACTGAAATAGTGCTTTGTGCTGCATTCTGTAATTTGACCCGAGGTTATTACACCCCAGGTTATACTCACCTCTCTGACTGCCTGAGGACCTTTATTAACTTTTTGTCTTTTCTTGCAAAATAAGCAGTTCTGAGCCCCTCCTGGTGGGTGCCAAGATAATTTATTCCTTCTCATGGCCACAATACAATTGCCAGTTGTAGCATTTGGGGCCCCAAGATACAAAACCTAATCTACATCTTTAATCTTAGTGAGAGGAGGATCAGCCTGGTCTTAGAGAGCCTATCAATCTTTATTGAAGATCAGCACATTCTTCAGATAGTTCTGATGAATTTGTAAAGAATATGGTAAGTCTCAGAAATGGATTAACTCAGAACATTCTTTTAAAATTTGTGTTACTAATACGCTGTCTGTTTTATGACATTATGGTAAACCCAAGTTAAAGGTATCAAGTTCTGAAATCAAGTCAATATATGGGAGAGTGTTAGATTCTAGTAAAAGCCTTGTTAGAGCAGAAAAGTTATCTGCTGCTTACTATTGTCATCAAAATGAACACAGCTGACAGGTAGCTGCTGTTTATATGAAAATGTTGATAAGCATAAAACGTATTTACAAATGTGCTCTGAGATAAATGTTGAATATGACTTGCATATGTTTGCAAGTAAATTATCTTCAGTGTTGGTTGTGATGTAGTTTTTCAACCCAGGCAAAATTAAGAAAGGTAGATAGCAAGTAATGGTGAAAAAACCCTGAAATGCATCAAGAAACTACACTAAAGCAATACTCATGCTATTTTCATGACCTTTGATACTTGCCTGGGAAGGTAACACACAGTCTTGTAGACAACCACTTCTGTGGCTGCATCAAGTATTTTATGTGAGGAAAGATCGTTAGGTCACTAGGACCAAGTCTTCTAATCCATTTCTCATCTATCTCTTCCACAGAAACAAACAGAATATGAAAAACTGGCTTATTTATGTCTTCTACCTCCTTGTTTCCCAAATTCCCAATACTCTAATCCACAACACAGCTCTTCAAGGAGTATTTTCAGTGATGAACTACAATTACAGGTTATTTAAAGGAAGAGGAAAAATTGAATATTTTGAAGTCTTAAGGCTGAGTTCTGACATAAACAAAGAAGTCTCATTTACAGAGGAAAATTAGCCAGTTATTGTGAAATAAATTATTCTGTAACACCAGAATACCTGAAAGTAGATGTCATTTTGAAATGAAAGACATTTGCATCCCAGAACAATTGATATACTTCTAAAATGGAATAATTATTTGAAAGAAAGGACCATGAAACCAGAATGCCTCAGAAATGGTTTTTGAAGAAGCATTTTTTCTGCTGTATCCCAGCCAAAGTCCTATGAAGAAAAACTCTTTGGTAAGTGAGAGTAGTGTCTCCAGCATTCTACATAGGCAGAGATCTTCGTTCCTAACTTTCTTGGACAGATTCCTTATTCTGTTACAACAGTATAGTTGTAGAGACTCAGGGTTCCTGTGGTCTAAAAGCAATAAAACAGATTGACAGGCATATGTTAGACACATGTGACATCTTTGGGGTGAGAATCTTGTCATTGTCTAATGCTTTTGGGTTGTGTCCCTGCTCATGGCAGGGGGGTTGGAACTAGATGATCTTAAGGTCCTTTCCAACCCTAAGTATTCTATGATTCTATGATTCTAATGAAACAGTGTGGTAATTGAAATCTGAAGCAAGTAGTATTTATGCAGGTAAAATGATTTGTGTTAGGTGTGGTGCTGCCCATTTTTATTCCTTTCACATGAGTATCCTTTTGAACACAATTTGCTGCCAGGAACATTTTCAATAAATTTTAAGAAACTTTGAGTATTCATAAGAAACAAACTCCTCATTCAGACAGGCTGAATGAACTCATAAAAAGTTCAGATTGCTCATTCCTTAGAGACCTATCTGAGACAAACAATACCATGTGACTCATGCATCAAATTAAAACTGGACAACAAAGATCAAATTTCAAGTTTTCACACAGAGCAGCTATCTAAGTCATTTATGGAAGTGGCTTGTCAGAACAAGCAAGCAACAAATGAGTTGAAGAACCTTTAAAGTTTCTCATGGAGGTGCCACAAACATTAGGAGCCGCTGAATTAGGTTATTAGGGATTGTTGACAAAGAAATAGTAGAACACTTTACAGCAAGCTGTTGATTCAGACAAATAGAACTGGAGGCTGAGGAAAAGGTAGATTTGTGCAGAATTAAACAAAGAAAACCTGGCTTCCAGCAGCCTTACATCTCATAGAATCATAGAATTACAGAATGGTTAGTGTTGGAAAAGACCGTTAGATCATCTAGTTCCAACTCCCCTGCCATGGGCAAGGACACCTCAAACTAGATCGTGTCACTCAAGGCTCTGTCCAGCCTGGTCTTGAACACTGACAGGGATGGAGCACTTACCACATTTCTGGGCAACCTGTTCCAGTGCCTCACCACCCTCACAGGGAAGAATGTCCTTATATCTAACCTAAATCTGCCCTGTTTAAGTTTGAAATCATTATCTCTTGTCCTATTGCTACAGTCCCTGATG